>NC_068389.1:29030255-29035255 GCF_023724105.1 Carassius gibelio | reverse complement strand
ATGAATACACCACACCTCTTCAGTACCAGCATTAAAGGTCAAAGGTCAGTGGCAAGTCAAGTCTCAAGGGCATTTTATATCCGATGTACACAGAGACACACATAGAGATTTTATACCTCACTAAATTGTTTATACTGCGCACACATTGACATGTTTACATACAGTATATGCATTAAAACAGAAAATGAAGCCTCGTTCTGAGGGATTTCTGAACTGTGAGATTATTTTCAGGACTAACCTCAAATTCTCATTACAGTAATTAACAATATCTGGAGACAATGATTTCTATGTTATAACAAATCCCAGCGTGCATTCGAAATTACACTTCACAAATACATTAAATAATTAATTAAATTAATAATTTACCGTAAATAATAAACCAATAATCAACATTTCTCTATCAAGTTATTAATATATATGCAAAAACAGGAGTGAAGCCGCTGTTTAGTCATTAATGTCACAATGCACACATATTTTTAGTGCCAAATATTGGTTCTTAAAAATAAGGTTTTTGAAGCAGACATGCCTTGCGTGTGTGAGGTGACCCGGATGCTCGTGGCGAGTTCCTCTCGCGCTCAGCAGCACTAAAGTAAACAGACTTCACCTGTTCTGTGTGTATGATCTCACCTGCTGCCAGGTGTCTGAAGCGCGAGCTCCATCAGCTTCTGACCGCGCGGATCCCGGAGAACTGCTCCACCGCTCGCGCGCTTCATCGCGTCCACGTGTGCGCGCGCTCGGAGTTATTTACGCGAACATGAGCGTGGATTCGAGCCAAGACCGCGCATTAGTTCAGCCGCGCGAGGAAGACAAATCTGCGGATTTAACACTGCATTCATAAATATATAATGAAATAGACTGGAATAAATAAGAAAGAGGAACTGAGGTCTTCATGTGGCGCCTCCAGCATCCACAGAGTGAGGATATTCATCACAGTTACAGTAAAACATGACTACTGAGAGTTTACTGAGAGTGTGTGATACACACACACACACACACACTGCTGTCAGTCATTAAATACAGTACATTTAATTCATGACTGTTTGAGGCGATTTTATGTGTTTCATAAAGTGTGTGTGAGAGAGAGTGTGTCTGTGTGTGTGTGTGTGTGTGTGTGTGTGTGTGAGAGAGAGAGAGAGAGTGTGTGTGTGTGAGAGAGAGAGAGTGTGTGTGTGTAGTGGAGCACACATTCCCAGAGACGTGTATAACAACACCTTAAGGATTCCCATAAGCAGGATTTATTGTTGTGCCCCCCTTCCTCAAATATGATGATGAAAAAACACCTACTATAGGGTTGAAAAAAGAAATTTAATCAAATAAAAAACTAAATGAATAAATTGTATTATTTACAAATCACAATTGTAGCTCTCGACATTTACCTGTGGCTAAACTTTATTATGACTCTAATTTATTTTATAGTCTCAAGCATTCAGAAATCATGCAAAAGGAAACTAAGCAGTTTTACTCTGATAAAACCATGGTTTATTTTAGTAAGGGTTGTGAAATGAACGTTTTTTGTTGAAGAAATTATAAAGCCTGTGTCATCTATAACAAAAAGGTGTCCAAAAATGAAAGATTAAGTGAATATTTGAATGAAATGTTTGGTCAGTATCCTGTCCTGTAAGTGTAACAGCAGCAATCACATGACATTGGTAATAACATGTACATAACATTGTTTATTTAGTATTTGCCTACATTATGTATTTTAACAGTGTTATTATTAACCAATCATTATTTTTTATATAAAGCACTTTAAGTCATTTTAAAGGCTATTGATGGCTTAGGTCTGTTTTTATAGCAAAAAAATAAAAATACAATATATATATATATATATATATATATATATATATATATATATATATATATATATATATATATATATTACAGTATATTAATACTTTGTAAATTATTATTTGAAGTAACAAAACCATGATTGATTTGCAGTTGCCATAGCTACAAGAACAATGATTTGTGGCGTTATTGTTAAAACCATGGGTAATTTTCGTAAGGGAACCTGAAAAAAAAATGCTATTGAGCTTCAAATTTGCCCTTGAGCCCATGTGAAAGAGTATCACAATTTACATATGATTTACAGATTTTAATAAATATCAAAAATGTAATTCAATTGTGCATTATAGCTGACACCTAGATGAACAATTACAGTTGTTTTTATGACTGTAAGTCATTCTCCTCAAATGCTACTGACGTTAGAAAAGTGTATACCAATATCACATGTAACTTTAGAGACGGTCCCTAAATTTGAGACTCTCGAACGTTCAACGTCAAGCCAACTTTATGTCTGTTTTTTTTGTTTGTTTGTTTGTTTGTTTTTTACTTGTAGTTTCCTTTATTTTCTCTTCGCGGCAGGGCCGTGCACAGACCTTTTGAGGGGCATGTGCTGAAACTGAAAAAGGGCACCCCCCTCCCTTTTTTTATATCAAGATTATTTAGTAACCCTGCATAACAGGAAGAAATAGTCACATCTTCATGACAAATTCATTAACACCAAATAATAGTCTCAAAAGCTTTAGATTTATTCACGATTAATAACAACCATAATAATAATATTAGATAATATAGATAAACAGGGTTTTAAGGGCTTCTTTAAACCTAATTACAACAGCTCTTGTGTACTCCCTCTTTTTTTAAATAGCATTTATAGCGAAAAAAAATACTTGACTCATACATAAACATGTTAAACAAATAATACAAATTAGCTTATAACACCAAACAGAAACCAAAATCTTTTTTTATTGAACTTTATGCACTTTTTTATGAACTTTGCAAAAAAAAAAAATATATATATATATATATATATATATATATATATATATATATATATATATATTCTCTTTTTTAGCTATTCTGTTTGGTTTTATAAGCTAATTTGTATTATTTGGTTTACATGATTATGAATGACATTGAGAAGAGGGGAAGGTGAGCAATGAGTCAAGTATTTTTGACAAACTTTTTTGAAATATAATTTAATTATGTCCAACTCAATTCCAGATTATAAGAAACTATAGCCATACCGTTACTATAACATATCCAACATCCGCCTACCATGTTTTACTACATTTTATACATGTGAGGACAAACGGAGAGTATACCAAAACATGATTAGCTTAAATGTTAATAAATTAAGTGTA
This sequence comes from Carassius gibelio, assembly GCF_023724105.1. NCBI lineage: Eukaryota > Metazoa > Chordata > Actinopteri > Cypriniformes > Cyprinidae > Carassius > Carassius gibelio. The sequence continues at coordinate 29,032,109 of NC_068389.1, read as the reverse complement.
TCAGCAATCATAAATCAAAGAAGAAATTTCTTAGAAATAGATTTTATAAATGTTATCTAGGTGACGAGGATCACTCGTCGCTTTGTGTAAGTTCCAGCACGAAACAGCGCGGGGGCGCACCTGTTATGATTTTCCGATGGTAAAAACAAATTATATGTTGTTGTATTACTTATCAATATATAGTTTTTGACCAGCGAATGTGTGCAAATGTGATTTTTTTTCTGTCCGTCATTAAAACGGCGACGGCGCCTGCCGCTGCGGGCATCACATTACATTTTCATCTACAGGTTACAAACTAGTTTTTGTAGCTATATAGAAGGAGCGCTCAGTTTTTCCTGTGGTAAAATGCATTTGGCCAAAATCGCATTTTATAAATGATTAAATGCTACTGTATGCACAGGCCATTTAAGTGTTGGCTATGTATTGGCTATGACTAGATGGCAAATGCTAGCCCCCTCTCTCAGGCGACGTCCCACATGTCTCAGTCAGTCAGACATCAAATAAATAAAATATGAGCCTTTACAGACATAGTGTTTAGTAGTACTTATCTAAACAACAAGATATTTATTTACCCTTCGCAAAACTGTTCAGCTCAGCTGTTGTCTACTGTGCAGCTGCTGCTGTGGAACTTCAGTTGATTCAATGAATATAGAGGGGGCGGAGTTATCAGCTTACTGACAGCTTGAGGATCGAATAAGATTTACACAAGCTCGTTTTAAGAACTTTCATTTGCTAAATATTTGTAAAACAGACAGACAGATGTAAAGGGTGACCGATAGCATTTATAAAAAAATTTTTAAAAACACCACCAAAAAAAGGGCACTTCGGAGTGTAAGGGCAAAAAGGGCATGTGCTCTGCACAGGTTGAGCCCTACCTGTGCACGTGCCTGCTTCGCGGGATTGGATTATGAACATTCAGCCGCAAACATGACGTGCGAGCGGTCGCGAGCGCGGATGGGAGAATGGAGGAAGTTTTTTTTTTTTTTTTTTGGAGCAACTGGGACGGTGCCCCCTCTGGGAGTTGGTGCCCTAGACAGATTGAGTCAGTTCGGAGCGGGATCGCGAATCATTTGAGTCATTTCAGTTCGCGAGTTCAAAGCGGGTTCACGAATCATTTGAATCAGTTCGGGAGTTCGGAGCGGGATCGCGAATCATTTGAATCAGTTCGCGATTTCAAAGCGGGTTCGCCAATCATTTGAGTCAGTTATGGGGATCGCGAATCATTTGAGTCAGTTCGCGAGTTCAAATCGGGTTCGCGAATCATTTGAATCAGTTCGGGAGTTCAAAGCGGGTTCGCGAATCATTTGAATCAGTTCGGGAGTTCGTAGAGGGCCCGCGAATCATTTGAGTCAGTTATGGGGATCGCGAATCATTTGAGTCAGTTTGGGAGTTCGGAGCGGGTTCGCGAATCATTTGAATCAGTTATGGGGATCGCGAATCATTTGAGTCAGTTTGGGAGTTCGGAGCGGGTTCGCGAATCATTTGAATCAGTTATGGGGATCGCGAATCATTTGAGTCAGTTTGGGAGTTCGGAGCGGGTTCTCGAATCATTTGAGTCAGTTTGGGGATCGCAAATCATTTGAATCAGTTCGGGAGTTCGGAGCGGGATCACGAATCACGAAAGATTCGCGCTTGTAAATTTTCAAATTGTCCATAACCTTTAATTTGTTGTGCCAACTGGGGTGGCAGCAAGGGTGGCATTGCTTTCTTTTATGGTGGTATTTGCCACCCTATGCCACCCCGGTAGATCTGCCCCTGACTATAGGACAGAAAGAGCTAAATAAACTTATCACTGTATCAAAACCAACAACATGTTTATTAGATCCTGTACCCACTAAATTACTGAAAGAGTTG
>NC_068389.1:28565255-28682755 GCF_023724105.1 Carassius gibelio | reverse complement strand
AGGTGAACGAGAAGGACAACTGCTCCGCCTCCAGTATATCGTCAGCGAGCAGCACACTGGAGAGAGAGGAGACGGGTGAGAGGAACGAGTACCACACCAAACTAGAGCGAGAGTTACTCAGAGACGCAAAATATTGCATCTTTAGAATGTTATGGAAATGTGTCGTTGAATAAAACCGAACTATAACATAAAAAAAAAATAGCTTCTGCTATAAATAAACCAAATTTTAAAGTTAATAAAAAAAAAATTATATTATACTCTCTAGCAAAATATTTAATAATCATTTTTGTGTGTATGCAATATATATATATATATATATATATATATAATATAAATATATGTGTGCAATATATAAAATGAAAATAAAAACTATGAAATTTTATATAATACATAATATACTGTACGTACATATATACAAACATATATATAATTCTATATACTCATTTGTTATATTATATTATATTTATATATATATTAGATTCAATTAATTATTATAAATTATATAACTGATGTCAAATTAAATGTGAAAAATCTGTAATATTAAAATAAAAACACATTTGAAAAATACTAAACTATAAATATTGTTACATCTAAATCTGACCTGAAATGTAAAGTTCATTAAAATAAAAAGGAATAAGGAGTATTATTAAATATAATGCGATATATAATAAATGTATTAATATAAATATATATAACCAATGTAAATGAGTTGTTATATAATCATATGTTATAATATTACTAATCATATCGATATGTTAAATAAAACACAATTTAATATGATTTTTTAAAAATAAATTTTGAAATGCTTAGACTATAATAATTTGTAGACCCAAATATAGATTTTAACATTTTCTAAACTAGTTTTAAGAAAAATATAGCTAAAAGTAAACATTAAAATGTAAGCACTGCGCTCTCGTTGGTAGCTAAAACGTGACCAAATTAAAATAAATATTTAACAAATTAGGGACACAGATGAGCCTAACCATGGGTTAACTAGTGCATCTGAGGTCCTTCTGTCTGTGTGTTTGCTGCAGGTCAGTGGTCAGCTCCGAGCGTCACAGACGTCAACGTGAGTGAACAACGAAACAAGATCCTCAACAGCAAACTCTTCATGCTGGACATGCTCTACTCTCAGAGCAAGAGACCCTCGGAGGAAGACGAGGATGAAGACGAGCTGGCCGAGGACAAGGAGCGAGACGCGAAAGAAAAGGCTGAGGATTCGTCGCAGGACGTGACGGCACAGGAAGAGATCTCCGCTAAGAGTGAAGGAGACGAGAAAGTGGAGAACCAGAGCAATGTGCGGGCGTTCGCCGAGCGCTTCGGTGACGTAGTGAAGGGTCTCACCTCTCCACCAATAGAAACGCATGAACCTCCTCCTCCACCGCCGCCTCCGAAGAAAGAGTCGGACTGCATCTGGGACCAGCTGATGGCGAGTCCACGGGAACTACGCATCGGCGACATCGACTTCACCGATCTGGGAGACGAGGATGACAAGGATGCACTGGACTCTGGGAGTTTATATAACTCTGGCAATCTGCTGGCTCCGCCCCCTCCACCACCGCCCTGCCCCTTTAACCTCCCAGCCCCGCCCCCTATGTTCGGCTGCCCTCCGCCCCCTCCCATGTTCAGCATCCGCGTGCCTCCGCCCCCTCCCTGCTTCTCCATCCAGGCTCCGCCCCCTCCACAGCAGGAGGCGGAGCAACCTCCACTCTTCCAGAAGAAGAAGAAGACCATCCGCTTGTTCTGGAGTGAAGTCCGGCCCGCCGACTGGATTTACCGCAATCACAAACGCAGCCAAGAGTCGCTCTGGTCCAGACTTGAACCTGTCAAAGTTGACACAGCTAAACTCGAACACCTGTTTGAAAGCAAATCCAAAGAGATGCCCGTAACTAAGGTGAGCAGTATAATCCAAAAAACATTTTTACTTCTCTTTGAAATTTGTTATTCATTGGTTTGAACCAATGACTCTTATATGCAGTGCATTAATGAATTGCTCAGAAAAATGCGTTGTACTTATGTTGCACTGATGATTGTGTTCATGTGTGGAACAGAAAGTGGCAGCGGATGGGAAGCGGCAGGAGATCATCATTCTGGACTCCAAACGCAGCAACTCCATCAACATCGGTCTGACGGTCCTTCCACCGCCGCGCACCATCAAAACCGCCATACTGAGCTTTGACGAGTACGCGCTCAACAAAGAGGGCATCGAGGTGCAGATTCTGTTTCTGCTTTTCAACATTTCAGAATGTTATAGTTTGCCATTTTAGAGAGTTACATTTTGAATTAGAATTGTACATGTTGCCACTTTAGAATGTTATATTTTGCCTTTGAATGCTAGGTTTTCACATTAAATGCTACATTTAGCATCAGAATGTTACATTTTCCCATTTTAGAATGTAACATGTTGCCTTAGAATGTTACATTTTGTCTTAGAATACTAGATTTTGCCATAGAATTTTATGTTTTGCCTTAGATGGTTACATTTTAGCAATTATTGAATGTTACACTTTGCATTAGAGTGTTAGATTTCCCATTTTAAAATGGTAGCTTTTGGTGCAGAATTTTACATTTAGTCTTAGAATGTAATTTTTTTTCCATAGTATGTTACATTTTGAATTTGAATGTTACATTTTGCCATGGAAGATTACACTTTTGCATTTTTTAATGTTTCATTTTTCCATAGAATTTTATATTTAGCCTTATGCTGTGTTCACACCAAACGCGAATAGAGTGTCTGGCGTGAATTATTTCAATGTTAAGTCAATGCAAAGGCGCGTTTACGCATGTCTGGAAGTCTCGCAGCGCGAATTCGCCTCATTCGCGCGTCTAGTCCGCGCGTTAACTTTTGAGTCATGTACACGTTTATCGACCCGCGGCAAACTAGACGCGGTAGACACGAATTTGACGCTCTATTCGCGTTTGGTGTGAACACAGCATTAGGATGATACATTTTAGAATGTTTTTTTTTTTCCAGAGAATGTTACATTTTGAATTAGAATTTTACATTTTGCCATTTTAGAATGTTACATTTCACATTAGAATGTTAGATTTCTGATCTTTTAGAATGTTACAATGTTGCTCTCTCTGCTGTAGAAAATCCTGACGATGATTCCCACAGAGGAAGAGACGCAGAAGATCCAGGAGGCTCAGCTGATGAATCCTGACATTCCTCTGGGCAGCGCGGAGCAGTTCCTGCTGACCCTGTCCTCCATCAGCGAGCTCTCAGCGCGCCTGCAGCTCTGGGCCTTCAAACTCGACTATGAAGCCAGCGAGAAGGTGAGCGAGCGCTCTAACACTCACCAGAGCTGCAATCATTTGATCAAAAAAAACTACATCTGTTAAACTGTAATGTATTTCTGTGATGCTCCGCTGTATTTTCAGCATCATTCCTCCAGTCTTCAGTGTCACATGATCTTTGGAAATCATGAAAATATGATGATTTACTGCTCAAGAAACATTTCTGATTATTATCAATGTTGAAAACTGTATTTTTGTGGATATTTTTGTGGAAACAGCATTTCATTTTATTTTTCAGGATTCAGCAGCATTTATTTGAAATATAAATCTTTTGTAACATTATAAATGAGTTTACTGTCACTTTTAATCAATTTAGTGCATCATTAATGAATAATAAAAAAGCCTTTTTAACAGCATTGTATCTGTCAGTACACACAACTGTGTTTTTCAATAAATGTAAAAATTTATAAATTCCTTCTAAAAACTACCAGAAGTGCTACTTTAATGCAACAAGTTAAATGCAGGGTTATTATAATTAATTTAAACTAAAACCTTAAACATTTATTTTATTACTATCTATTTTAACTTATAATAAAATATATATATAAAAAAAAAATTAATTTGTAATTTTATTTTAGTTCGTTTGCAAGGAAACATTTCTCAATTAATTAGATTTGCTAAAAATAAAAATGTATAAAAATATATAGACATATATATTTTTTTTAAATACCACAAATATTTTTTTAAAAAATCAAAATATTAATAGAAACTATAGTAGTGTAATAAACTACACTGATTGAAATATAAGGCGTATGAAGAGCACGGCATGATCACACACACACACACACACACACACACACACACACAGATCAATTTTCTGAGTCCAGCGGTTACATTTACATCAGAACTAAGACTAGACTCTCTTTACCTGCAGACCGTCACAACATTCCTCTCTCTCTCTCTCTCTCTCTCTCAGAAGTTTCCAGCATTCCTCAGCTTGTCGTGTTTTATCGCTCCTCTGACGCAGGAGATGTTTTCAGTCGTCCTGAACACCGTGTGCTACAAACAAAACACTCAATAACCAGAAGCACAGAAGCACAACCAGAACTGAAATAAAATATATAAAAAATGTAAATAAATACATAAAAATAATAACATTTTTATTTCAGTTTCCACCCAAAGCACTGTTTCTCATTTTAACCTGATGTGCTAAAATAACTAACACTAAAGCTTAAATATAAATTTATAAAAGCTGTATACTTAGTTGACAAGGAAACATTTCTTATTTGTGATCTACTACAAATAACTAAAAATAAAATAATGTTAATAAAAACTATATAGACAAAAAATAATAAAAATGAAAAAGAAAAACAAATCAAATATATCTTATTAACGTTCATTATTTGAAATAAACTTTATATAAAATGAAATAAAAAATAAAAGCAACATTTCTCATTTCCATTTAGTTTAACTTGTTATACTACATAATTATAACTAAAAATAAAAAATAAAAACCATATAGACATATTACAAAAAAGCTACTAGTAAAAATGATAAAACATCACAAAATTACCAAAACTTTAACTAACAGAAAATCGAAATATTAAAAGTTTGAATTCATTTTAATAACTCTAATAGAAGCTCTGTTCTTAGTAAATTATGGCGTTAATCGCGCAGTGTTTCCTGATTGATAGGAAGTAGCAGAGCCTCTACAGGACCTGAAGGAGGGCATGGATCAGCTGGAGAAGAACAAGACGCTGCGCTTCATCTTATCGACTCTGCTGGCGATCGGAAACTTCCTGAATGGCTCCAACGTGAGATTTCAGCACCACACACACTGAAAGCTTTAAGTTACTCAGCCTGTCCTTTACAGACAGAGATTGTTTGTTCAGGCCAAAGGCTTCGATCTGACGTATCTGGAGAAGGTTCCTGAGGTGAAGGACACGGTTCATAAGCAGTCTCTCCTGCATCACGTCTGCAGTATCGTGGTGGAGAACTTCCCCGACAGCACAGACCTGTACTCGGAGATCGGCGCCGTCACACGCTCCGCGAAGGTAACACACGCAACGCACACGCAACGCACACGCAACTCACACGCAACACACACGCAACGCACACGCAACGCACACGCAACGCACACGCAACACACACGCAACGCACACGCAACGCACACGCAACGCACACGCAACGCACACGCAACGCACACGCAACACACACACAACGCACACGCAACGAACACGCAACACACACGCTCACGCTACACACACGCAACACAGACGCAACGCACACGCAACACACACACACGCTCACGCTACACACACGCAACACAGACGCAACACACACGCAACGCACACGCAACACAGACGCAACGCACACGCTACACACACGCAACACAGACGCAACACACACGCTCACGCTACACACACGCAACACAGACGCAACGCACACGCAACACACACACACGCTCACGCTACACACACGCAACACAGACGCAACACACACGCAACACAGACGCAACGCACACGCAACACAGACGCAACGCACACGCAATTCACACGCAACGTACAGGCAACGCACGCGCAACGCACTTGAAATAGAATAAACGTTAACTGAAAATAAAATATATACAAAAACTTAAACTTGCTTCATTTGAGTTTCATAAAATACATTTTATTTTATTTACTAAGCAGATACTGAAAACCAATAAAAGTATTAAATAAAATAAAAATGGAAATTAATAAAAACTATTTAGTCATATTTAAAAAATGAAATTAATAATTTAATATAAAAATGTTCAATTAATTATTTAAAAAAGTATTAAACTCACAAACAAGGAATAATAATTAAATGGGGTGTTGAAAAAACTTATAGTTGAGGAAAAAACATGCAAATGTGGAATAAAAAATATTCAATTAAATACAGATAAATTAAAAAATTAATAATAAAACTGTATAAACATTACGAATCGAACACAAAGGAGAAGAACTTGCAAAAAAGGAATGAAAAATTATTAATTAAATAAATAAATGACAAAACTATATAGACTTAAAAACAATTATAAAAATTAATTTATAAACTCATAAACGAGGAATGAAAATGAAAGACTTATAAAATACAAAATATAAATAAAATACTAATAAGGAAAAAACATGCAAATGTGGAATAAAAAATATTCAATTAAATACAGATAAATAAAAAAATGTATAATAAAACTGTATAAACATTACGAATCGAACACAAAGGAGAAGAACTTGCAAAAAAGGAATGAAAAATTATTAATTAAATAAATAAATGACAAAACTATATAGACTTAAAAAAAAAAAAAATTTAGAAACTGAAAATGAAAGACTTATAAAATACAAAATATAAATAAAATACTAATAAGGAAAAAACTTGCAAACGTAGAATAAAAATATACAAAATTAAATACAAATTAATCACATAAAAATAAAAATTTATAATAAAACTGAGTAAACATTAAAAATACAACACAAATGAGAAGAACTTGCAAAAAAGGAAAATTATTTTCTAAAATGTACTAATAACTATATAGACTTAATATAAACTGAAATAAACTATTAAAATAAACAAAAAAAGATTAAAAAACAAATATAAATGAGGAAGAAAATTAGCAAATGTGGAAGACAAATATATTCAATTAAAAACAAATTAATAAAATGAAAAGATAAAGTAGTAATAAAAAATTTATAAACATACAAATTAGAAGAGCTTGCAAAAATGGAATGGAAAATTATTAAATAAAATAAAAATGACTTAAAACTATATAGACGTTAAAAAACAAATAAAGTTTGTGAATTTACAAAGAAGGAATAAAAATTAAATAGACTATTCAAATAAACAATAAAAAAGATTAAAAATGAATACAAATTAGGAAAAAACTTTCAAATGTGGGAAAAAAATATTAAATTAAATAAAGGTAAATAAAATTAACATAAAAATGAATGATAAAATAAAACTGTATAAACATTAAAAATCTAGCACAAATTAGAAGAACTCGCAAAAAAGGAATGAAAAATATTAAATAAAATAAATAATTACTAAAAAAACTGTACAGACATTTAAAAAAATACAAGAAAGTAATTTATTCTATAAAATAATAAAATAATCACTTTATTAAAGTTTAACACTTAAAATTGATAAAAAATGTAAATTAACATATGTGTGCGTGCGTGCGTCAAGTGAGTGAGTGTGTGTGTGTGATTTAGTGAGTGAGTGAGTGTGTGTGTGTGTGTGTGTGTGTGTGTGTGATTTAGTGAGTGTGTGTGTGTGTGTGTGTGTGTGTGATTTAGTGAGTGTGTGTGTGTGTGTGTGTGTGTGTGTGTGTGTGTTTGTGATTTAGTGAGTGAGTGTGTGTGTGTGTGTGAGTGTGTTTGTGTGTGCAAGTGAGTGAGTGTGTATGTGTGTGTGTGTCAAAAGCTCAATGCAAACATGAATACCTGTAATAATAAACTAAGACAGCGTGCTGCTGCAGTAATGCTGGTCTTCGGTCGACAGGTGGACTTCGAGCAGCTGCAGGAGACTCTGACTCAGATGGAGTGGCGCTGCAAAGCATCATGGGATCACCTGAAAGTCATCGCGAAGCACGAGATGAAGCCGGCGCTGAAGCAGAAAATGTCAGACTTCCTGAAGGACTGCGCCGAGAGAATCATCATCCTCAAAACTGTCCACCGCAGGATCATGAACAGGTGAAGAGTCAGAGCTCCTGAACAGACCAAAGCACTGTCAGTGTGTGAAAGCTCTGCGTCGAAGCAGGAGCAGTGTGTTCAGTGAGCGCAGACTCGTGGGAGAGAGCTTTAATGGTGTCTGTGTGTCAGGTTTCACTCGTTCCTGCTGTTCCTGGGTCAGCCGGTGTACAGTGTTCGTGACATCAGCGTGACTCGGTTCAGTAAACTGCTCAGTGAGTTTGCTCTGGAGTATCGCACCACACGAGAGCGTGTCCTCCAGCAGAGACAGAAGCGCGCCGATCACAGAGAGAGAAACAAGACGAGAGGGAAGATGATCACAGACATCAGCACACCGGTGAGAAACATGACAATACACTGTGAGTCTTTAGTTTGAGTCGACTTTTTTATTTGAATTCATTTTAGTAAGTGTTTTATTTCAATTGTTAAAAAAAAAATATTTTGAAATTTTTATGGGTTTAATTAATGCTAAATTTATCTATTTTTAATGATTTTACTTTTATGATTTTATTTTTATTGATTTGTAATGGTTTATAAAAAAAAATCTGTGAGTTTTTAGATTATTTATTTTTATTTTTATTTTACAATTTTATGATTTAAGTTTTTTGTATTTTATTTTGATTGTTTCTATCTCAAAATAATTTATTTTTGTTACATTGTTATGATTTTAATTAGTTTTAGTAAACATTTTATTTAGATAGTTTTTTTTATTGGACATTTTTATGGGTTTAATAAAGGCTTAATATTATTATTATTATTATTATTATTATTTATTTTAATACATTTTACCCTTCTATTTTAATTATTTACTTTAATTACTTTTAATTTCGTTTTTATGATTTTAATATATTTGGATTAATTTTTAATGTTTTTATTTGGAAATAATTTATTTTTGTTAAATTGTTTAGATTTTAATTTGTTTCAGAAAGTATTTCATTTAGATTGTTTTTGTTTTTAAATTATTTTTATTTTAAATTTTTATGATTTTAATAAATTTTTATTATTCTATTTTAATTGTTTACTTTAAAATGTTTTGTTTTTCACTTTTATGATTTTTATATATTTTGTTTTATTTTTATAGTTTTTATTTTAAAAAATTTATTTTTGTTTTACATTGTTATGATTTTAATTTTAGAAAGTATTTTATTTAGAATGTTTTTTAATTATTATTTAAATTTTACATTTTTATGATTTTAATACATTTAGATTTTTCTATTTTAATTGTTTACTTTAAAATGTTTTATTTAAAATGTTCATGATTTTAATAGATTTTGTTTTATTTAATTTTGTTTGTTTTTTTTACACTTGTAACGATTTTAATTTATTTATTTATATGTAATTTTGGTAGGTTTTGTTTTAAAATTATTTATTTATGCCACGCAGTGTGTCACCGGCCTTAGAATCCCGCCTAGAGACTTCCGCCACTTAATATGTTCTTTTGGAAACACAAAAATGTACTTATGTTCCGCACACAAAATATCGCATTTGGTCATTCAGTACACACGTGCACCGTGCCGAAAGCCCTGTACCGAAACGGTTCGGGACGAATACACGTACCGTTACACCACTAATATATATATATATATATGAAAAGTGAAAGTCCTTGCAGCATGTGGTGCATCTCTTCAATTCGGGCAGGTATCTCTCTTTTTGGATTGTCATATGTATCTTTAAAAAGAGAGAGTCTACAACTAGGCAGTCAGTGCTGTTTAATTATGAAATATATTTTATACATAAATATGGTAAAACAACAACTATTAAGCCAGTATTCACTCTAATACATTAAGCTGCAGGTAAATCTCACAAACCATCTGATAAGTTTAATTAATGTGCAGGCTAGATTCACTTATAATACTTCGTCATTAAAACTCAACAAGGATTTATGAAATCATGGCCACGAATTAACGTCGTAGTAATTAATAAAACTAGCTCACACATTCTTAATTTGGTGGGAATTAATTATTAATTCATAGGTAGCAGTTCTCACTATGTAAACTTCGCACCTATTAAACGTTATAAAATAAAACTTAATTAAATATCGTACTCACCGTCTGATTGCTGTCCTCGTCGTCCATCTTTAATTAGTGTTGATTCAGTACAGTAGGTGGCGCTGTCACAAAAATACTAGGGTCCTAAAGCTGCGGTCCCAGAATTGCGGTCCTGTAACTGCAGCCTCCGGTTGTGCAGGAATACCTTTCTCGAAGAAAAGGGCATGAAGTGTTCTGAATCCCCTCAGTGTGGTTTGAGAGGTCACATATAGGACCTAATTGAGAACAGTCAGTGTTGTAAGGGCATGGCTATTTTACTTATTCTCTGATTAGTCTTGTTATTCACTTCATCTCATGACACTGCTGTGATATTCTCACACCAAGAATCAACAGCACTACAGTTGTTGTTATTCAGGGGTGTGGGCGGAGCTAGAGTTGTTATCATTCTATGATGTGGGCGGAGCTAGAGATGTTGTTATTCAGCTATGTGGGCGGAGCTATTATTGTTATTCCGCAATGTGGGCGGAACTAGAGTTGTTTTTATTCAGTGATGTGGGTGGATCTACAGTTGTTGCTATTCAATGATGTGGGTGGAGTTAGAGTTGTTATCATTCAGCGATGTGGGTGGAGCTAGAGTTGTTATCATTCAGCGATGTGGGTGGAGCTAGAGTTGTTCTTATTCAGCGATGTGGGCGGAGCTAGAGTTGTTCTTATTCAGCGATGTGGGCGGAGCTAGAGTTGTTGTCATTCAGTGATGTGGGCGGAGCAAGAGTTGTTGCTATTCAATGATGTGGGTGGAGCTAGAGTTGTTATCATTCAGCGATGTGGGTGGAGCTAGAGTTGTTCTTATTCAGCGATGTGGGCGGAGCTAGAGTTATTAAGAGTTATAATAGAGTGATGTGGGTGGGGCTAGAGTTGTGATTCAGGGCTGTGGGCGGGACTAGATTGATGAACATTCATAGATCTGCTTGTGTAATAATCAGTAACACACTACTTGAGTCTATATGCGGTCTGCTGATGGTTTATTTCTCTTTTTCACAGACAGATGATGAAGAGGACAGTGAGGTATGCGGGTGTGCGTTTGTTCTGCACTCTGTCTGCCGATTATTAACCCTTCATGTTTCAATGTCTTGTTAAAGCTCTCAGTGTCACTAATCTGTATTAATGTATAAGCCGTTCAGATATGCCGTCTAATTTCTAATATGAGGCATTTCTGGAAGTGCTCAGCTGTGTTTTTGTCATGATTTGGATGGTGTATGTGAATGTTTTAGTCCCCTCAGAAATTTTCAATAATTTAACAACACATTCCCATTAGTAAAAATGAGTGGGTGTTTTTCTATTTTCTTTATTTTTGAATTATTTATTAATTATTATTTATATGATTTATTTAAATGTAATTATTTCATTTAGTTATTATTTTATTTTTAGTAATGTTTTAATTATTTATTTTCATGGTTTTTATTGTTTTTTTATTTATTTTAACATTATATTAATTTTACTTTAGTACTTTTATTTTATTTAAATTTATATTTAAGTGTTAAAATTATTTAAGTGTTTTAACGTTATTTTATTATTTTTACTTGTATGTTTTTATGATTTATGTACATTTTAGAGAGTGTTATATTTAGATTTTTTTATTATTAATTTTTTTCATTTTAAATTATGATGTATTTAAATGTTAGTGTGTTTTTTGATTGTTTATTTTCCAATATAAATGTATTTTATCTTACATTTTTTTTACTTTGTTTTAAAATTTTTACATATTGTTTTTATCAACATATATATATTTTTTTTTTTTACATTTACATTTTTATGATGTATTTAGATTTTAGTGTTTATTTTGATTGTTTTTCTTTTCAAATATTAATTTATTTTTATTTTTCACTTTTGTATACATTTACATTTTTACATATTTATTTTTATTATTTTTTTTAACATTTGTTATGATTTATGAACCATCACCCCATGAACCCCAGTTCTGGAAACCCTGTTCTACATTATTAGATCAGCTCAGATCATCTCTTATTGTGTTCCTGTCTGATCGGAGTCTAGTTTGTGACGGTGTGATGGTGTGTGTGCAGACGGGTCGTGTGTGTGTGAGCAGCATCAGCACCGCTCCAGCTGTCGGGCCGCACACAGAGACACAGACGCTGGGTTTGTGTCAAGCTGAGGACGCAGCCGAACATGAGCAGATGAAGGCCGTGCTGAAGAGCAGCCAGCAGAGAGACAGAGACAGAGACAGCACCGGGATAACGGGCCTGAGGACGCGCACGCGCACACGCGCCAGCAGAGGTGACACACACACACACACACACACACGCACACACACACACGATCAGTGTTCTTCTGTAGAGTCTCATTCAGTATTATCCTCATGTGTGTGTGTGTGTGTAGGCCGCAGTGCTTGGGCCGCAGGGACTGAAGAGTCTCAGTGTGTGACGGACGACGCTGCAGACGAGATCATGGAGAGAATCGTTCGCTCCGCCACACAGAGTCCCAGAGAACGAGCGCAGCCCCGCGAACGACGCCGCTCACGTGCAAACCGCAAGTCATGTACGTCTGCTAACACTGTGTCTGCTAACGCTGTGATGATAACACATGACACGGAAGTGTTGTAGAAGGAAATCATTCGTGCTCCTTCAGGCTTTTCTGTCTGACAGAGTGAGAATATAAAGGAAAAAACTGCTTAGTTTTATTCAGAGACACAAACTCAGCAAAAATATGAATTTTCATTAGATGCTGATAATTATATGATGGAAACAAATAATGGTCAAATATATTCAAAAAACACACTTAAAATTAACAATTAAATAATAATTAATCTTTAAAAATCATAAAATTGAGTGTTTTGTTCTGATTTGCTGATTCATTCAGATCCATTTTTATTTTTAAATAATATTTTTATTTTAATTATAATTTTTTTATGATAAGATAATTATTTCAGTTTTTTTTATTTTAACACCATTCATTTTAATTTGACATTTTTATGATTTATTTGAATTTCAGTGTTTTATCTTGATAGTTTCCCCCCCAATATTATTTAGTTTTATGTAAGTGTTCATCTGGAAATATTTCTAACAATACAAAAGGTGATGAAAATAGTTTATAAAAAAGTCTAATTAACAAATTAACAAAACCCACAAACATGTAAAAAAAAAAATAAAAAAATCACGTCATAAAAATGTATTAAAATAAAATAATGTTAAAGTTAGTAAATCATAAAATAAATAAATGCATTATTTAACCCACACAAAAAAAATAAAAATAAAACATTACTTACAGTATAAAAATGAAATGCACATTTATCCATTCAGCTGATAAAATCAGTCAAGATTTGAGAGAGAAGCTCCAGCTGAAGCGGGACGTTTGTTCCACTAAAGGAGCTTGAGGTGTGCAGGAGATTGTGTTTTGATCATGTTCATCATGTAAAACATTAGAAAGTCAGACTTCAGATGAAGTGAATCAGAGACTGATGCTGATGTTGTGTCTCAGTGAGGAGGACTCTGAAGGGTGGTCTGACCGCAGAAGAAGCTCAAGCGCTGGGTTTGGACGCCTCAGAGATGCCGGTGTGAACGGGACGTCCCGTCTCAGGACAACAGAATCACCAAGAGACCACAGTAAACATGTTTTAGATCGTGACACGGCTGCAGAAGTGCTTCACACATCACACATACAGCACAGCTCCGCCTCCATTGTGTGTTTGTTTCTAAGCCACGCCCCCTCATTACATACACACCTCACCAGCCAATCACAGGCTGCCACTGTGATGATGTAAAACCCCTTTACAGATTGTGTTCAGGTGAAGGAAAGCTAAGAATATAGAATCTTTTCATTATTTCTACTGAAAGCTCATGGTGAAATGTGGCTTTAAACGTGGGATCTCTCGATTCACTTCAGTCGGATCAGTGAAACCGTGCTCTGATAGTTTGGATTATTTATTGTAAGATGTACAACATGAAGGTACCGCTTTATAGAAATCATTAAATGTGTTTATTTGTTACAATGCTGGTCTTTGGATCTTTATATTCATTAAAGAGTCCTGAAAATTACTCTAAAAATCATCATATTTTCATGACTTCTGATTTTATAAATAAATGACTCCGGTCCAGGCGGGTTCAGAAAATGAAAACATGTTAATGCTTTTTTGCTTTTTGTAATTTCTGTAGATTTGGTGATTTTTTTCTGTACATGTTAATTTAAGAAAGATAATACACCATAAACGTCACGCACAGTGTTTCTCTGTCTGATCATGTTTGATTTACTTCCGATCACTCGTCTGTTGTTACCTGCTGAAACATCTCTAACGTTTCCTTCTTTTCTCCGGTCCGTGGAATCTGAACTCATGTTGCAGAACTGAAAAGCCTTGTAGTGTTACATTCTTCACATGGATCTGCTTGTGTCACACTCTGCAATAAAATCCTTTCTGAAATAAAACCGCTGGCAGTGTTTGATTGGAGAGTAATAAATAAACTGATCATGTTTAACCACATCTGAGCTAAATGGGTCCTTGAATACATTGAAACATTTCTGTATTAATGCATGCTTTTTTATTTTTTATTATTCTTTTCTCTTTAATATTCTTTTCTTGTTTTTTTGCTGGATTGTTTTGTTTTTTTGTTTAGTTTACATTTTAATTATTTGTTTGATTGTTTTTTGTTTTTTTTGCTTTACTATTTATTCGACATGTACTTTTTAATTATTATATTGCATTTTATTAATATTAATATTATTTATATTAGTATTTCATTTGTATCATTTTAATTTATATTTATGTCTTTTTAATGTATTATATTGCATTTACTTATATTACTATTATATTATTTTATATTTTTATTTTATTTGTGGCTTTCATTATATTTGTATTAGTTTGTTTTCATTCAATTTATTATATTTTAATTGGATTGTTTTGTTTTTTTGTTTAGTTTACATTTTAATTATTTGTTTGATTGTTTTTTTTTTTGCTTTACTATTTATTCGACATGTACTTTTTAATTATTATATTGCATTTTATTTATATTAATATTATTTATATTAGTATTTCATTTGTATCATTTTAATTTATATTTTTATGTCTTTTTAATGTATTATATTGCATTTACTTATATTACTATTATATTATTTTATATTTTTATTTTATTTGTGGTTTTCATTATATTTGTATTAGTTTGTTTTCATTCAATTTATTATATTTTAATTGTATTTATAATATTTTTAATTATTAATTGTTTGTTTTAATTGTATTTATCTTATTTTTAAATTTTATTTATTTTCATTTATTGTATTATAATTTATTTTTTTACTTTTATTATTATTATTACTTCATCTAAAGGATATTTATGGAGATCACTAACCATAGACAGTAAAAGAAACTAACACCAGAGCACTACAGTATATCTATGTTCCCATTCAAAACACGAGCCGCAGTTTCATTTCCGGCCGGCAGGCGGCGAATCCCCGCCCCTCTCAGTGAACGCGCATACGGGCGCGTGTCAGAGTCAGCGTGACGCAGTGAGGGAAGTCTGCGGCCTGCTCTGCACAGTAAACACAGCTCTTTTTTCCTAATTAAACGCGTTATTAGCGGTCATGGCGCAGAGTATGATGCTGTACTGGGGCTCTGGTTCTCCGCCGTGCTGGAGAGTCATGATCGCGCTCGAGGAGAAGATGCTGCAGGGATACAAACACAAACATCTGTCGTTTGACAAAAACGAACACAAGTGTGAAGAAGTCAAAGCTCTCAATCCCAGAGTTCAGGTGCGTTCACGTGCATGACAGACTCGTGTCGTGTATGATTTCTTAAGATTGCATTGAGCTTTTATTTTCTTTGAAGCTGTTATTCAGCAACAGAGCAGTTGCCAAACTTTTATTTTAATATTGCACTTTTTTCTTTTCGTTTTATTTGCAGCTTCCTACTTTCAAGCACGGAGACATCGTCGTGAACGAGTCGTTTGCCGCGTGTCTGTATCTGGAGGTAAAACTCGAGGGGCGTGTCGTGTGACAGATGGGCGTGTCGTTATGTGATTTAAATATCTATAAACCCTTATTGGTTTCTTTAAATTATTAATGAGTGTCCAGTTGGTCGAACACAATTCAAACATATTCTAATTCTTATAAATCAGAAGATAAGATCAGAGCATCTGTGATTAAATGAACATGTAGACTCAATATATAGTTCAGTTATGATTGATGTTCTGTTGCATCTGAATATTATGGAAGCCCGTTTCCGCCTCGGAATAAAATAAAACAAATTCAAAATAAAATAAAAAGGTAATTGCCATTGTTTTTAATCTGACAATTCAAGACTTTTTTTCTCACAATTCAGAGTATATATCTTCAAAATTGTGAGAAAGCGTCGATTTATTTTTGTATTCTGTGGTGGAAACAAACTAAATCTAAAGAAACAATTTATTCACTGACTTTTTTTATATTTTTGCATATTTAAAAACTCTTGTGAAACCGATTTTGTAATTGATTGGAAAAGCATTGAAATATAATTTTAACTCCATATTTTTCATTACTATGTCCATTTCGGGTCTGCGTTATACATAAAGATGATTAAAATAAATACTAATATACTATATAATAATAAACTTTTTTTAGCATGCTAGCTAACACGCAGCTAATGGCTATTAGCATGTAGCTATTCAGCCTTAGCATTTAGAGAAATTTTGTTTGCTAGCATTATTCAAAAGCGTCAAGGCCCATGTCAATACGATGTTCTGATGCAGAGATATAGGTCTTAGTAGATGGTTGCTAGGGTATTCTGTTTGGTTGTTAGGCAGTGGCTTGGCAGCTGGTAAAGATGATACTCCATAATATCAATATACCATTACTACTACTATTACTATTACTAATATTGATGCTTTGCTTCATAGCACCACTAATAATTGTTTTTTGTAATAAAGTAGTAGATCCGCTCCAGACTGAGGAATGACGAGTGTGTTTTTGGTATTTTAGAGCGCGTTTAAGTCTCAAGGCACCTGTCTGATCCCAGACGACCCGGCTGAACAAGCGCTCGTCTACCAGCGAATGTTTGAGACCAACAACCTGCAGCAGAAAATGTGTAAGTGCCCTAAACAGTCAACATACTGCAACCCTAAAAATATACAAACATCCACCTGGAGCTTCTGGTGTCAGATCTCTCCTGATTGTGATCAAGTAAAGGTCAGAATAAGGTCAGTAATATCTCCAGATGAACTCTTCCTGGACTGAAGCAGCTCAGCTTTACTTGATTCTCCATCAATCATGCTTTAGAGTCTCAGATCTGATCCTCAGGATCTTTTGTTTCTTCAGCTCTCAATCACTTTGTTATAAGTGTGTTATATAATTTACATCTCAACTTACTGACACACATTACTGCAGATACAGATATTTAGATCAGTTTATGTCAGTGTCTGCACAAGCAGAAGAATATCATCACAGAAATATCAGCATCTGATGCAAATCGCATATTTTTGAGTCTCTGAATAATATTGAGCTGTTTTTACTACATATTCTCACTCTATCAAGTCTATATGAGCCATAAAATCCTGATGCATCAAATATGATATGATTTTTGTTCAGATGATGTGGCTTTCTACGAGTGGTACGTTCCTGAAGAAGAAAGACACGAATCGACTCTGAAGAGGAATAAAGAGAGTTTAATCGCCGAGCTCAAACTGTGGGAAGGATACTTGGAGAAGGTTGGGTTTTATTGATAATATAAATAATGCATTTATTACTTACTGTGAAGGGTTCATCAGTGTTATTCTCTTCGTCTAATGTAATGGTTTGCTGCACCAGACGGCAGATAGTCTTTGTTTTTTAATTATTGCAACCTGAAATCTTATCAGTAAAATTATATGGAGGGTGAACTTGACCTTTGTTTAGGTTTTCTCAGAAGAGAGAACTTTCTGTAATGAATGCATTAGAAAAGTGGAAAGGATTATGAATGCACACGGTGAATGTATTGATGATTGAATTCTTGTCTTCTCTAATGATGAGTGATTTGTTCATCAGATGGGTAAAGGCTCGTACCTCGCTGGTAAGAACTTCACCATGGCCGATGTGGTGTGTTTCCCCGTCATCGCATATTTCCCACGACTTCAGTGAGTGGATTGCTCTTTTTTTATTACAGAATGTTTAACCTTTATAATGCATTTGTATCTTTTTTTTTTTGACAGAAGAGATAAATCAACAACATTTTTTATAAAAAATGCAATGTTGTATTAATGGAACAGAACTTTCCAAATGCTGTGTATATTTGATAGATAGATAGATGTTGTTGGTTTATTATATATACACATATCTCCAAACATGCAACACATATCTGTGGAAAAAAAAGATATAATCTTTTTTTTTTTCACAGATATAACGCGTTTCATGTTCGGGTCATTTTTGACCCGGGTTTATATGGAACACCATTAGATGTCAAAAAATACCTTCTGTAAAGTTATCTGTGAAGTTACATAAGTGTATGTAGTTCTAAATATATATATTATGTAATATATCTGTTTTCAGCTGTCCTCGAGAGCGTTGTCCCAGACTGATGGAGTACTACGAGATGCTGAAGGACCGTCCCAGTATTAAAGCCAGCTGGCCTCTTGAGTGGCTGGAGACACCTGAGGGTCCAGACACGTTCAAGAACTTGTGAAGAACATGCAGAACTGCATTCAGTTTAAGTTTAAGTTCAGTTTACTGTATTAAACCACAACCCTTGACTCTGGTCAGTCTAGTTTCGATTTGCCAGACGTTTAATGTTTAATCTCAATCATTTATCTTTAACACAGCAGGCCGCTTTATTTTTGAACTCAATAAGCTCATTGTTATCGTGTGTGTAATGATTAACATCCACAGCTTGTTGTGTGGCACTAAAGGTTTTATCCCGTTCAGTCCAAATAAAGATCATATTCACCATCATTACAAGAAATGAATGAGATGTGGTTCAGTTTTAATTTAATCGCCTTCTATACATAGCCGTCTATCAGACCAACAATTAACAACATTAACAACCATGAAGAACTTCTGTTTGGTTTAATAGATTTGAGCATCAGAACTTTTATTCTCCTTACAGTTATGCTTTTTTTGTTAATATTTGTATGGGAAAAGTCCCATCACTTAACACATATATTTTTTATATAAAATCACTGCTTTTTGCATCGTTTTACAAAAACGACAGTGAATATATAGATTGTTTGAATATAAAAGGATCAAGAAAAAAATAGGTGGCGAGACCATACACCAAGTAATATGTACTTTTTACATTTTAACCAACATTGATTAAACTTGATTTAAAAAAGAACTTTGTTTACAAAAACATCTCTCATATCTTATATAAATTAAAGTATTTTTATTGGGGTAATTGCAGAAATCAATCCTTGTTCGTTTTTTTATTTTTATTTTTAAAAGCAGTAAACGTTTTAAATAATTACTGGTCATCTGTCGCTTTAATATTTTACATTAGTTTCTTTATATCGTACGTGATTACGTCATGTGTGAATGCACGCTAGTGGAAAACAAGCATTTGTGGTTGATAAACATATAGACGTTGAATTTTATCCTCTAGGGCTCTCCGAAGACACACTAAATTTGTGATTTGAAATTTCATCTTCCGGATCCAGTTCTATTTACCTTGAACATAATATTATTCGATGAACTACTTCATAATATTAGATTAAGTTCAAATTTTAAACTTAACACATTCAAACATATTTACTACCTGATACTACCCACGTGTATGGATTCTAATAACATATTAACAATATACATGTCCACTCCTGATATAGCTGTCGTCTTATCATCTATTATTCAAACATATCATAAGGGAGAGCGCGAACGCAGTCCCCACTAGCAGAAATTATGCAGTTGAGATTCTCACATGTGGAGAATTCATAGAGGTCAGAGAGCCGAAGTGCAATGGCTGATCCTCACTCTAGGTGATCCACCTGCTTGATCATGGAGTCACCCCTGCCAGGTAAGTATGAGTTCTACACGGATCCGATCAGAGACTCACTCCGCTCCACACCGATCACGTCGACGGTGAATAAACACACACCGGCGCGCTTTACACAAACAACACACACTCAGTTTATTACGACCCTCATTTAAACCCCAGCGTGAGCCACAAGAAGCGCGGAGACGATTTGAGCTTTATTACAAACACAAATACCCTTCGAGCCTCACACAAACGGAAATACGTCATCGGTGACGTCAGCGGCGCATCTATATATTTTGATCTTTCTGGGAGCGACACACTTGTTGCAATAACATTTTTCAATTTGAACTTGAAATATAACGAGGATAACCTTAAATATGTTTCCAGCAAATCAGAATAATTAATAATCACGCCTTTTCTGCTTTGCTGTTGGTCTCACGTATCCGCCATGTTTGTAGGTTTTTTTGACTATTTTTAGGTGCATCTTGACATCACTGCGCGTGCTGCTGAAGATGTTACGACAGTGCAGTTTCTTGATTATTACGCCGGAATTTAAGTGATTAAGTGATTTTCCTAATCATATCGCACTAAAAATCGCAACTTTTCCTTTTCCGCTATACTTGGTACACGATATAACTACATAAATGTCAAGTTTTAAATTGAAAAAATATCGAAACATTTTGGTCATTTTTGAACGCAATGACATTGATCTAATAGCATTATGTATGCTAAGCTATGCTAAGAGTGCTATCCCTATCCCGAGTTGCACTTGCTTCAAATTTCAAAGGTAAAATACATTGTCAACAAAACTTTTTTTTCCAAATGCATGACAGAAATGTTTTCACTGAGTTATGCTCCTAGAGTTTCCTCAGATCCTTAAAAACACTAAATCGTTTAATTTTAAGGCCATGTAAACTCTTAAATGATGCACAAAGTCTTAATTATAAGTGGTCTTAAATTAAGGCACAGCAGGTTTCTAGATTTATGCTTATTATTGTCATATTATAAATTTAGTTTTCTGCTCTTTTTCTACAGATTTTAATTATTTTAGTTTATACAATAATTAATTTGTTTCAATCCCCTAATGAAAAAAATTGAAAACATCATATTATTTGTAATGGTTTTACTGGTTATAATGAAATTGTATTGGTTTTAATGGAAACAGTAAGAGTGTTTTGGATAAAGTGGTTCTTAATGTTATAAGTCCCAAAACACACTACATGATACCATTATTTATGGGTTTTAATAGTTAAAAGTTGATGGTTTGTAGTGGTATTTGTAGTGGAAATCATTAGAATTTCACCGTGGGGTTTGTGATGTTATATTAGCCATAAATGTGACAGGAACGTTGTAATATTGTGAGATAGTAGTGACGGATTGTAGTTTATTCTTCTTTACCCTTTTACCCCATCTGTTAAAAATCTTTAAACAATGTAAGATTTATCAGTGTATAGAGAACATGAAATGCATCGTATATTGTGACCCTTTACATTCGCTTCTGATTGTTTCTGCAGTGAATGTAGCTACACTGTCTGAGCCAAAGAGGATGGAACTGAATTTTATGAATTTGAAAAGCATTATTATTATTATTATTATTATTATTGTTTATTTTTTATGTAGGAGGACCCTGCTATAAAAGGGTCTCGTGGAAATCCGGCAGAATTCAACCAATATAATGACTTAGACTCTCCTGAAGTGTTTCCACTTTTGTGTCCCACATCTATCTATCTTTCTTTGTTTTCTTTTACTTGAATAGGCACCAGAAACTGAAAGCTAAATAAATGTTTTAGTGGATAAAGCTGTGTCTGTTTGCTTAACTGATTAATGTCACTTAACAAAGTTACTAAACTCTTCTGACTAGTTTTTACATTTGATAATTTAGTGGTTTTATCAACATGTTTTTATCTATCAGGCAAAATAGTTTTCTAGGGTAACACTTTACAATAAAGTTTCATTTGTTGACTGATTTATTAACTAACATTAACTATGAGCAATACATTTGATACAGTATTTATTAAAGTTTTAAAAATGTAGTTCATAAAAATACAGCAGTACGTTGTTTTTTCTTTAGTGCATTAACTAATGTTAACAAATACAGCTTTTGACTTACCGTGTAAAGAGACGTTTGTATTTCATGAGAATATTGCCCATTCGTTTTTTCCAAAAATGTTAGAAGCTAATTTTGTTTATTCGTGCCTCTCTGAGATTTTTTATTTTTTGTTAGTATTATTTATTAATTTATTATTTTGTTAGTTTATATAAACCTTTTTTTGTGATTAAGATTATTATGCCTAAAATATTGTGCCCCAAATAAACTTTAAAGATTATATTTCACTGTATTATGTTTGATTGTATGCATGCATTTGCTAATTCGCTAGAGAAAAAAAAACTCGCTTTTACCATCTCAGAATGGCCGTATCAATTTCCAATCTTGTGTCCTTTTTCTTAGACGATAGAACAACCATAGATCGAGGAGAACAGTGCAGCTTAGATGCTGGTTTACTATCAAACGCGGGCTGGTGAGAGATTTCCTGTTTATCATGATGACGTCTAAAGTCCCCGCCAAAGGATGTAGTCCCTTTTAGCAACTTGTTAGCAACCACCGTTTTTAAGACACAATAAAGTTTATAAAAATCACAAGCAGATTGTAACTGGTGTGTTTTATGTCACAGATGAAAATGTGAAAATATTTAGAGGCTTTGTTAACCCCAGACCTTATTTCAGGCGATTTTTGCAAAAATCTATTTAAACTACCCATAGATTTTAAGGCGACACACCGCAAGTGCCAAAATGCTAACTCACTTCCGCGTGTTGGCCTACAAATTGACGTCATACCTTCAGCACTCTACTACATCGAGAGTAAATTTATTAAATACAACGATTTTTACAACAAATTTCCTGATTTCATATACTTATCCGAGAGAACCATAGACAGTAAAGGGAAAGAACAGGTTCTCGGTGAAAGAATTTTATCTTCCATCACTACTATATACTCAAAAGTATCTCATAGGATTCGTTTATCATTATTTCAATATGTCTACATATTAGATAAATGTGATCAAGTAACTACACACAGAATATTATTTATGGTCAGAATTATCCAATATTCATATTACTGATCTAATGTATCAACTAATTTTTATACAAATACTAAGGGAGAGCGCGAACGCAGTCCCCACTAGCAGAAATTATGCAGTTGAGATTCTCACATGTGGAGAATTCATAGAGGTCAGAGAGCCGAAGTGCAATGGCTGATCCTCACTCTAGGTGATCCACCTGCTTGATCATGGAGTCACCCCTGCCAGGTAAGTATGAGTTCTATATGGCGGGTGGAATGTGACAGGATTACCTGCCGAAGTCGACAGTCGTGTACTTTTGCGTGTCATAAGAGTACGTCGCCTCAACAGACGCGTGACAAGTACGTCGCCTCAACAGACGCGTGATCAGTACGCCGCCTCAACTGACGTCACCTCAACAGACGCGTGATAAGTAAACCGCCTCAACTGACTGTGACACAAAATACCTCAAATAGAGTTAAATTAAATAATTTTTTGGTTTTACATTATTTTACTACAAATTATACACCATCAACAGAGCTGAAAATTAGTTGTATTTTCACAATAACATCAACATAAATTCACACACATTAATTATTAAACATTATTCTGATTTGTGCCATTCTGAGGTTTTACTTTTGATATATTGGTTATGTTAATAATTTTACTTAACACTCTGTTACGGTTCTCAGTTTGTCCTGTTTTCAGAGTCATGTCGACCATAAAATGTGCATATCAACCATTGAGCTAAATAATTTTGGTCAATAGAAGGTAATGAAAAGGTATTTTAATAAAATTGTTAAAGAAGTGTATTAAAAATTCAGGTGCATTTTGAAACACTTTAAATTGGGCTGTCACTAACGATTATTTTGTTAAATGAGCAATCTACTGATGATTTTTTTTTTTTTTTTGTAATACAGAAAAGACTTGAAATATTTGCTTAAACTGTAAATCTTTAAAAGTAGACTTAAAATATCTGTAACGATGAGGCAATAATTGGTTTAAATAAAACATTAAAAGCGAGTAATCATATGGTTTCACTGAACACTGTTAAAATACATAAAGGAATGTTCATCTAAACAATAAACGTATGTACAATATGTAATGTAAATGCCTATAGAGGGCGCCAGCAGCCTAAGTGATTGAGCAAGTTTGCATATTTAGATCTATATTGATGTAATCTTGTGTTGGCGTTTTATATATATATATATTATATATTTCATATATATGAATGTTTTCAACATTTTAAGTCAACAGATGAACTTTGCAGATGAGTTTGTTGACTGAGCTGCAAGAGATGTGTTCCACATAACAGTGAAACAATGAATATTATTGGAAACATATTGGTACAATTCAGAAAAATGCAGGCTTTACAAAATGTTTAGCCACAAACTATGCTGATATAGCGAGAAATTCACTTCGACAAGAAATATCCACACATTGGAGGATAAAAAAAAAATCTTAAAGGATTTTTAAAATTAAAAATCTAAAGTCTCAAAGTCTTAAAGGAATGTGGACCCTCTGCTATGCACATTTTGCATGTCTCTCTTATTTAACACTCCCGATTCAGTTCATTAGCTTGGTAAAAGAGAGCTCCGTGAACTGAACTGAGTGTGTAAGATAAGGGAGATATAAAAATTAAAGACAAATGGGGTCTTCCAGACTTTTACCAGTGATAGATGCAAAAAGCTAACATTTCTCATTGGATGGGGGTTTATCAGGTATGGGTAACTGGAATGTGTGAGGGTACACAGACATGGAGGCTTTATATTGGCATTGTACAGAGATGCATACTGCCATCAAGATTACATCTTTCATGAGAAGTCCATGGTTATTAGACCAAGACAATTCCAGCTCTCATTCTGCATGTGCTACAGAAGCACGGTAGACAGAGTGAATGTTCAGTCCAGATCTGTCTGAATATTGAACATGTGTGACCGATCATGAAAAGGACATTCAGGCAATGATGACCACAGACTGATGAGCAGCTGAAGAAGAAACAATTATTATCCTCGATTTACAAACAATTGAACACTGAAATTAAAAGGAAAGTTGACGTGACACAGTGTGAAACGTGTTTCTGTCCCATTTATCTTATATTTACAGATTACTGTTTATTTAGTCAGTGAAAACATTGAAAATTTTGTTTGCAGTTTTGTCAATCAAATAAATATTAAATATGGGTTTCTATTTAATCCTATCGAGATGTTTTATGTCTTGAGGTCTATAAAAGTTAAAAATAATAATGATAAATATACATTTCAAAGCATTCTATGTACTGTAATTATAAACTATACTGTCAGTTTACCATAGTTATCCAAATTAAGTAAATCATTCGCGTTTTTTTTTCAATTCATAAGAATAAAAACTTCTTATATTTGGGTTAAAATCAATCCCATGGCGTCATCTAGTGGACAACATTAATATCACTGCCTTAGCGTCCCAAATATGATAAATTAATAAAATTAAGCATGTTTGCTTAGAACGACTTTGTTCTCGATGCCATTTAATGTTAAAGATCGAATGTCTAATGAATATCTATTATAAATACAACTTTATTTCTGTTAAAATTACACTCTTCTATGTCAAGATCACAAGGAAACAAGAAAGAAATGTAATTCAAGCAGAAATCATGCATTTCCTCTCAGTTTTTCCCTACTGTTTGTAGCATCCAAGCAAACTGAACATTAATGTGCTTGTACTTCACTTCAACACCAACTTAACAGATAAACATAATTTATCAAACATAAAATAGACTTTATGCAGTTATTATTATGCACTGTTACCACGTTTTGGGAAATATCTTAAAAACAACCTGTTACAAATGCATCTACTGTAATGCAAACCTTACATTTCGTGTAAAGCGAAGTATACTGAGACGATGTATATATCAGGCGTCTTGTGAGGCGGCGTATATTGAGACGGCGTATATATCAGGCGTCATCTAAGGCAACGTAGCTAGGTTTAGACGTACTGAGAACACGTACTATTTTTGTTAAATTTCTTACGTACGCCGTCGTCACGTCGCCGCCTATGATTGGTTCCAACAGTGACGTCGCTGCGACGTCGCCGCGGGTCTGTCGTCTGCCCTCCCATTCAATCCCATTCAAAAATGAACACAGACTGACGGCGACGGAAGGGTCGACTGCTCCTTCTCCTTCTCCTGCTAAGGCCTTAGATGTGTCACAAAATGCACGCCATAGTTCTACACGGATCCGATCCGATACTGACTCCGCTCCACACCGATCACGTCGACGGTGAATAAACACACACCGGCGCGCTTTACACAAACAACACATGGTCAGTTTATTACAAGTATCCCAGAGTTTTTTTTTTTTTTTTTTTTTTATTGCAGCTCACAGTTCACAAAAAGTATACAAAAAATATAAATCAACAACATAAAAATGAACAATAATAACAAAAAATAAATTATACAAATAAAACAGCAGGGGGATTAAAACAATACAAACAAAAAATATAGTAAAATCGAGGTTTACATAGCATTAAAAATAGGAAAGGAGTTACAAACAGATAAGGTTTTAGAAGCTTTTTTGTTTTTTGATAACTGGATTAATAAAAGATATTGCTCAAATTCTTTTATAAAGACAAGAAAAAGAGGTCTTGAATTTGAATATTTGCATCTGTGGATGTGGAATTTTGCAAGAAGCAAAATCAGATTTATCACATAAAACTGTTTCCTTTTAGACTGTTCATACTCAAAAAAACCCAATACAACATTCTTCCAGAAAAGAGTACATTCATTATAAATGTTACTCCTAATGAAGCTTAAAACTTCTTGCCAAAATTTCTTTGTAAATGAACAGTACCAAAATAGATGAACAACAGTTTCAACAGAGTCATCACAAAAAGAGCAGTTAGAGGAAATATCACTTTTGAATTTTTTCATATAATGCTTTGCTGGATAGAACTTATGAATTATTTTGTAGGAAATCTCCTTTATTTTGTTAGTTAGTAGATACGTATGAGGAAGCAACCACACTTTCTTCCAGCAAATATCACCCATTGCATTATTCCAATACGCAGTTACAGCTGGTAGAGTAACAATATTCTGCTGAAATATTGAACGAATTATCCTATTATTATTTTTGCATGGAGCGGCAAAACATAATCTACCAATAAAGGTATCAACCAAATTAAGAGAGACCTGAGACAGAGAGTGAGTACCTCTCAGTAAAGCAATAACACCTGATGGTATAGAGTCCATAACTATGGAAAATTCTCTTGGAGAAACAGGAAATTGAAAGTAATCTAAAAACTCTTTATATGACAATAACAACCCTTGAGAGTTCATCAACTGACTGATCAACAGTATGTTTTTATCAAACCAACTCTGAAAAAATATGGACTTATTCTTGTATAAAACATTACAGTTATTCCAAATGAAAGATCTATGAGGTGAAAAGTTGTGCTTGAATATTAGTGACCAAGCCAAGAGAACTTGCCTATGAAAATCAGATAATGCAGCTGGTAGTTTATCGATTTTATAGTTACACATTAGAAGAAATTCAAGGCCACCAAACTGAGAGAAAATATAATTGGAAATGAAGTTCCATATAGATCCTGGCTTCTTTCTAAATTGTTTAAGCCAATTAATCTTGAGGGTGTAACTTAAAGTACAGAAATCCAGAAAATTAAGACCCCCTTTATCATATGTGTTCATCACAACAGATTTCCTTATATAGTGTATTGATCGCTTCCATACAAAATTAAAGAGGAGCTTGTCAACACGAGTACCTAATTTTGGGTCCATAGGAACAGACTGAGCAACATAAATAAGCCTTGAAAGACCTTCAGCTTTTGTGAGAAGTACCCTACCTTTTAAGGACAGGTCCCTTTGTAGCCATTGGTTAAATCTTTTCTCTGTTTTATCAATAAGAGGTTGGTAATTAAGATTACATCTTTCTTTTGGATCCTTAGTAATTAAAACACCTAGATAACAAATTCTTTCTTTTACTGGGATATTCTGGACAGATGATTCATTACAGTCTTTAATAGCAAAAAGTTCACATTTCTTAATATTTAAGTATAAACCTGAGGCTTTAGAGAATGAATCAATAATATTTATTGCAAGTGAAATCTGACTTTCATCTTTAAGAAAAAGGGTTGTGTCGTCAGCGAGCTGGCTGATAATGACCTGTCTTTCAGCAATAGTCACCCCTTTTAAACTGCTGGCTTTTATATGAGAACAAAGAATCTGAGCAGCAAGAAGAAAAAGGTAGGGGGAAATAGGACATCCCTGCCGAATGCCCCTCAGTAATTCAAAACGACGAGTTGTTCCATTTTTTAAAATAACTGAACTACTACCGTTCATATATAAAGTTTTAATGGCACTACAAAAAAATGTTCCAAAGCCAAACTTTTCAAGACACTGAAAAATAAAATGATGTTCCAGTGTGTCGAACGCTTTGTAGAAATCCAGAAATAGAAGAAAGCTATCATCACTAATCATATTAGAGTAATCTATAATATCAAGAACTAAACGTATATTATTTGAAATGTGTCTATTGTTAAGAAAACCAGATTGCGTCTCATCTATTATAGAATTTAAAACATTTTTAATTCTTTTAGACAGTATAATAGCCAGAATTTTATAATCGTTATTTAATAAACTTATTGGGCGCCAGTTTTCAATCAGAAGTAAGTCTTTTTTTGGTTTAGGTATGAGGTTTATTATTCCTTGAGATAGAGGGAGTTCATGATTTTTGATACTCTCAGTAAAGACATTTAAAAGAAAAGGGGCAAGAATATCTGAGAATTGTTTATAAAATTCTGATGCAATGCCATCACAGCCAGGTGATTTGTTACATTTAAGAAGTTTGATAGCATCTATTACTTCATCTAAAACCAGATTTTTATCACAGCATTCTTTCTCCAGATCACTAATTGTATTAGTATTTTTAAGAGAGTTAAGAAGAGACGTAGCAGAATCAGAACAATAGTTAGATCTATAAAGATTGGCATAAAAATTATAGCAAAAAAGAGAGATAGCTTTTGGGTCATTAGTAACAGTACCATTAATATTAAGGTGGTGAATTGTATTACGTTTACCTCGCTGTCTTTCAAGGTTAAAGAAGTAGGAGGAGTTTTGTTCCCCCTGTTCTAACCATTTAATTCTAGACCTGACAAATGCACCTTCTGTTTTACGTTTGTATATCTCATCCAATTTATTCTGTAAATCACTTAGTTTAATTTTTTCCTCAGGTAAAAGTTTATCAGGCGAAACCATAGAAAGACAGGTAATATCAGAAACAACTTGTTCCTCCAAAATTCTGTTAAGCTTAGAAAGAAAACTCCCATAAGACCTTAAATATTTACCAACTTCATATTTTAGAAGTTCCCAATACCTACTGAAAGAACCTTCCTTTTGTGCCAGATCCCAGTGAAAGGAAATTAATTTTGTAAGTTCCGATTTAACTGCCTCATGCCTTAGATGAGAAATATTCATCTTCCAAAAAGAAGTACGGCATGGAGTTAGAAAAGAAGAAGATCTAATATTTATAGAAATTGCCTTGTGATCTGTTAAGGGAGTAATTATTATGTTTACTGACATATTCTCTATTAAAATGCTCCTAGAAACCAAAAAGAAATCTATGCGGGACTGCCTTGTGCCGTTTTTGTTACTCCAAGTGTAAGAGCACTTATTAGGATATAATTCCCTCCATGCATCAATCAGATTATATTTTTGCATAAAAGTCTTCAAAGTAACACTGGACGAACATGGCTGCTTTGGGGGCCATCTATCAACCAAGTCATTTATAGTAATATTAAAATCCCCACCAATCAATAAAAATGCCTGTGGGTGTTTACGAAACCAGAGTAGAATTCTTTCCTCTAAAGATTCAAAAAGTTTAGTGTTTTCAGTGTTAAGGTTATATCCATAAATGTTAACCAAAATAAATACTGAATTATTCCAACTTAAAAGTAAACAAAGAAAGTGCCCAAAGTGATCTGAAAAAACCTCCAGAACATTTCCAGAAAAAGTGTTCTTTAACGTAGCGACCCCTGCAGACCTCTCAGAGCCATGAGCAAACCATAAGTCATTATTCCATTGCGACCTCCAGAATTTCACATCATTACCTACAGAATGTGTTTCTTGAAAGAAAACAAAATCAGTTTTGAACTGTTTTGCGAATAAAAATAAAGCTTTCCTTTTAACATTTTCTCTTAATCCCCTAGTATTAAGTGAAACTACAGACAACGACATATAACAAAATAACACAAAAAATATGGAACAGATTAGAGTGTAAAGTGTAAACGAGAACGATGCACGTAGTTTGCCCGAGCCACATCACGTGAAACAGTAAAGTTCGAGCCCACACAAGTTCTTTGGATAGATCGTGTTGTAAACTCAAAAAGATGCAACCAGCAGCTTAAAACTGCAGTAACAGTTTGAACAGTCTGGAATCTAAATCACTAAATACGAAAGAAAAAACAAAATGAGGAAAAAACCCAGAGAACGAGCACCTGCTCTGGAAAAGAAAAATAGCAACATCCAGAGAGATTCATAACTTAATTTCACCTTCTCCCTGAATAAATGCTCGAGCTCCGGCCAAGTATCCCAGAGTGCAGTCTGGACGATGGGGCGGGGTGACACGTTGGGGCGGAGCGACACGTGTCGCCCCGCCCACCTCAGCGGTTATTGGTTTATGATTAAGATGAGCTTAAGATAAGCCAATTATTTATATCTTTTGCTATTGTGTGTCAGTAGTATATATTAGTTTACATTTCCACACATTCATTTTGCCATTAATTGTAATAATCCAGTGAGATATTTGTATATATTTGTATGCATGATCCACATGAAGATCTTTTACATTGAATATGAATATTTCTGTCTTATATGGTGAACAAAATCCACATTAGATCGCAAACAGAAGTTATTTAAAACACTCGCTGCTGTCTGAAAATGAATTAAGCTGAAATGTTTTTAAATGTCTTTGATGCTGATGTTAACTGATAGCTATATATTAAATAATCCACAGTATTGACCAATATAGTACTTGTACATAATACCACATCTGAACAACTATGTAGCTGTAATAACTAAAATACCTCTGCATGTACACACATATGTAATTATTAGTTGTTAATGAATGTATGTGCACAAATAACCTGCTTTGCTGGACTCTGCCTGAAGACATGGTGAATGGTGAAGTTCCTCCCCTCAGTGGTTGAACTCTAAAAGAACAAATGTCAAGAGGTAGGTTTATTGCTAGATATAGTACAGAGTAATGTTTCATGTAGCAACATTCAAACAGCTACATACATTTGCGGAGTAAAGCTGTCCAGGAGAACAGAACACCACCACCTCCTGATCATGTCATCCTGAAAAATAATAATAATAATAATATACACACAAAAATCATGCATGTCTGTTCAAATAACTTGACAAATGTAATGCCATACCTCTGTAAAATCGAACCTATGAACTAAAGCCATGTACAGAGTGTACTACTGTTACAATCCACAAAGAACAATAAAATTTGCAATTTATAACAATTATTAACAATAATTATTCAAATTGAACGTACCATGGATAAATAAGTGATCGAACATCGCATTTCATATTATAAGATATTTACACAACCACTTTTACTCACCTCAAGCAATCAACGGAATAGCGTTATTACTCTGCTGCTGCAGTTGCCACCGTTCTGTTTGTGTCAACGCAAACTGCCCCCTGCTGGCTCGGAGCAAAATGTCAAAGGCGGGGAAAACAAATATGGGCGGGGCGACACGTGTCGCTCCGCCTCTAAGTGTCGCCCCGCCCCATCGTCCAGGCTGCACTCTGGGGTTACTCGTTTATTACGACCCTCCTTTACTTGAAAAAAAGCGCGGTAACAATTTGAGCTTCATGACAAACTCAAATACCCTTCGCGCCTCACACAAACGGAATACAATTTGAGCTTTATCAAAAACACACACATAATACGTCACGTCTATTATATTTAATCTCACGTCCATTATGGGAGCAACACAAAGCTCCGATAACATTTTTTTATTTGCACGTAAAATATAACGCGGATAACATTAAATGCATGTTTTTCAGCAGATCAGAATGATTAATAATCGCGCCTTTCTGTTGCACTGTCGGTAGTTTGTAGTTTTTAACACTTTTAATTCTTGTTTGTAGTTTTAATCGAAGTTGTTGTGGACAGTATTATCCATTCGATTGCGCGAATCTGCGAGCGTTGTTATTGTTAAACGAATCAAGGAAGTGTAAGAACAATGTGTATTTTAAAGCAAAAACTAGCTTATAACTGCAGTCCGACAAACAAAAACACATTTAAATATTCAAATCTTACATGTTTACTATGATCCTTCTGTTCTCAATATGTGTCAATATAACAATATAACGCTTCATATTAAACTCTATTTTACTGTGTTTCAGTAGAGACAAATTTGGGGAGATGAAAAATATTACAAAACTTTCTGAAAATACAATATTAGAAATAACTCCAATTACTAGAAATGTGATGTACAATTTGCATGCATACAAACTTTGTAGAAAAATTAAATTCGAGAGGTTTCCAACCATGCATACTTATTAACATAAGGCTTTTATACTAGAGGTACTGTGCTAACAAAGTTTTTGGCCCATTTTGCGGTGCTATTTCTCGGCCCACAATGATGATGCATTAAATTGGACAAAAGGTCTTTATACTGAAGGTACGGTCCTAACAGAATCCAAATTTTGAGCATTTTTAACTTTACCAGTGTGTTTAATTGGCCTTTGAATTAAACATAAGGAACAATGCAAATTGAGCAATATTGCACCATCAGCCCAATTCATGGTGGTGTTTCTCGGCCAGTGTACATGATACTTTAAAATTTAAATTTATATCTTTATACTAGAGGTACTGCTTAAACAAAATCCAAATCTAAAGCATTTTTTAACTTTCCAATTATTTTTAACCGGTCTTTGAACTTGGCATGGAGGACAATGCACACAATCATATTTTGCCATAAACCCATTTGCGGTGCTGTTTCTTGGCCACTGATGATTCTTTAAAACAGACATAACACCTTTACACTAGAGGTACTGCTCTAAGAAAATACAGCACTTTTAAAAATTTCCAATTTCTTGTAATTGGCTTTTAAAATTGGCATAATCTTCCTGAGAACCAGATTTTCTTTTTTTTTCTTTTTTTTGTAAACTTTCTTTATGTCATTATTTTGATAGGAGCATAAGAATTCTGATTTTTTTAAACTAAATATTTTAATCATTTTATATCATGTCCTTTGTAGAGTACTCCAGGACTATGTTTTTAAAAATAAGTAAAAATAAATAAATAAATAATAATAATAATAAATAAAAAAGACATGAAAAGGAATATATGGGCAAAAAACATTGTATTTTTTCCCCATCCCCTTTTTAGGTTTCAGGCTAATTTTTAGACAAAATTTGTACAAAGATGATTCTCGGCTATGAAAGACATAACAAAATAATCTGATATACTACTATAATGTATGGAAAATGTGTAAAATGTCTATAAGCAGTAGACATTTGATAATTTGTAGACATTTGTGACCCTGGAGCCAAAACCAGTCTCAAATCGCTGGGGTTTGTTTTTAGCAATAGCAATAAATACATTCTATGGGTCAAAATGATCAATTAACTTTTCTTTTTTTTAAGCAATTATCAATCGGATATTGTGTAAAGATCATGTTCCATGAATATATTTTATAAATTTCCTACTTTAAATATATCAAAACTTAATGTTTGATTAGTAATATGCATTGCTAAGAACTTTATTTGAACAACTTTAAAGATGATTTTCTCAATATTTGGATTTTTTGCAAATGAATATAAAATATGTTAAAAACCACATATTATACAGAGACTTCAAAATTAGTGGTATTTTATTAAATTTAACGTATTATACTTTCAATAAAACGTTTGCAACAAGTTTCTAAAAGCGGTTTTATTCCTGTTTTGGTCTTGTT
This sequence comes from Carassius gibelio, assembly GCF_023724105.1. Classification (NCBI taxonomy): domain Eukaryota; kingdom Metazoa; phylum Chordata; class Actinopteri; order Cypriniformes; family Cyprinidae; genus Carassius; species Carassius gibelio. The sequence goes on along the minus strand of NC_068389.1, from coordinate 28,648,893 downwards.
TCGGTTTTATTTTTAGTTTTTGTCATATTCATACAGCGTTTGTTATTCACAGAGCTTCAAAGCAGTTCATTATGTAATAAACATTTGGTTCCATTGATTCAAAGCTAAGAAAAAAAATCTGATTTGCTTTGGTTCACTAACAATTTTCTGAACACACATCTCATCAAAAGCTGAATGTTCCCAAAACTACACTGTCATATTAAAAATGTTTTTAACAAATTTCCTTACCTGGATGAGGATGCACCGCTCCCAGAAGTACTGCAACACCAGGTCGATGCATGGAGCTGATGGAGCAAGCAAAAATCAATTTAAATATCATAATACCCAGATGACATCCTGGATGCGATTCAAATTTTTCCTTTTTCTTTGGAGTGTAACAAGCTCTTGGTGCATGAAGAAGATCCGTAAAGCTGCAAAGAATAAAATCTCAAATCAAAAGAGATATTCTTCATCAAAGTAAATAAAAAGCCACACCCCTAAACACCTCGTTTAAACACGCCCCCACATGTCTACATCACTATGTGGGGGAAGATTTATATAACGCCGCCCAAATGTTCTCACAAAGAAAGTTGGAGTGAGATCAGTAACAGAAAAGCAACGCACACCGGAGAAGACAAAAGCTGGAACAAATCCAGCATTAAGATGATTTTAACTCAAACACATAGAGTCTATAATCCATAATAACACTTCCTCCAGTGAAAAAGTGTTCTGGTCTGAATCAGGAGAGAAATCTGCACAGATCAAGCAGCGTTTAAACAGATCTAAACTAATCTGTGAGGGACAACAGCAGATGCACTTTTTCACTGGAGGAAGTGTTATTATGGATTATGGTAAATTTAATTTATTTATTTAACCAGATTAAAAAACTAATTCAGATTAAAATCTCTTTTACCAGAGACACTTGGCTATGAAAGCAGCAAAAAGTAACAAATATTCAAGTTTACATCCAAAACATGAATCAAATATCACAACAATTAAAAACTAATAATAATAAAAACATCATAATTTAGAAGCCCCTTCTGACCAATGACTAAAATGAAGCTCTCGATGAAGTGCTATTTGACTCAAATCCAGGGGCATTTTTACCCTTGTAATGTCATTTTAAGGTCTAACCTTTGTCATCTTTTACATCAAATACATACATTTATATAAACTTAATTTTTTTATTTTATTAAATTTGAATAATAAGACACAATTAGGTATAATAATAACCAATCAACTGAAATCAGTATCAACAAAATTAATCTTTGCTCTCCAGTGGAGCACAGAAGAGCAAAAGTGGCATGTTAGGAATATTAACACTGTTTAAGATCACAATGCAAACATCTATATGCAATGTTTTGAGATTAATGTTTCAAATATAAAGTTTTGAATATAGAAATATTACATGATACTGTAGAAAGGAAACAAGGGAAACTCCTACAAATGCAAGTGTATTAAGATCAGCTTTACTGTGTGTCTTTAGTAAAAGCTGACAGGAGTTTAAGCCCAGAAGAGAACAAACACCTTCTCCTTGGTCTCTGATGATGAATGATTGACAGAACAAATCAAATTAGCACTAGAACTAATTTACATATTGTTAGCCGTAATTAACAACTCCGAAAATTATACAGGGTTTCTAATCAGAATTTGATTTTTTGATACGAAACCGGGTTTAATTTTCAGACATGTCTTCCGCAGGACAAACAGCTGCCAATCAGGCAATATTATAAATCAATTTACCTATGACATATGAGCTGTTCTTATGGAAATGTTGCCATGTTATTACTCCATTTATTACACTTCGTTTTTAGTTATGGTTTATCATAAGAACTCATGAATATGAAAAATTAAAAAAAACTCATGAAAAATTAGACGTAGTGTATGGATTATTTGTTCAGAATTAGAAAAACATTTAATGAATATTTTGTGTTCATATTTAAAAATAATATAGAATATCAGATCATACCGTCTTTTATTATAATTGAGAATCATCTCAGAATAATATTTCGCTTTGAATAACCTCATAATTAACAACGAAAAAACACACGTTTCTTAGTTTGTGTATGTAAATTTGGATACCACTGTCTTGTCGATTAAATTGTGACATTCATGAACTCAATAAGAATGTTTATGTTGCAATTATCGTTATGAACTTTTCTTTTTTTTATATTGCGGAAATAGTCAATTAGAAAAATAAACATTGTACTAGCATGGAAATATCAATGAAATAAAAAAATTTTCAACATAAGAAACGCAGAACGAATTTCACAAGATTTATTCTAATTTTGACTTGCTAATTTCCCCAGGTGGGGATGCACCGGTCCCGGAAGTACTGCAATACCGGGTCAATGCGTGGAGTGGACGGAGCAAGCCCCTATTCCATCTCCAGTATCCAAAAATCAATTTAATATATGGTCCCCGGATAGGGGACGTATCAGATATTAAACTGATAAGAACAGATTTTTTCTTTCGAAAAAGTTTTATTGTCACCATTTACATTTTTTCTATTTGCATTTTTTCTTTTTCACACAACATTTTCTTTTTAATCACACATTAAAACAAGCAATATAATATATAATAAATACACATGGTAAAATGAAAGAAACAATCATTTTTTAAAAAGCATTTGATTAAAACCACAGTGTTTTGCTTGTTTTTAAAAGTCCATTATTGAGGTGTGTTTAAAAGGTGCGGTCAGTTCCAAAAGTAAAATACAAATTTTAAAAAAAGCAAACAAGCCTCGTATATATATATATATATATATATATATATATATATATATATATATATATATATATATATATGTTAATAAAACCTCTTTCATAATAAAACAATAAAAAACACCAATTAAAAATCATCTATTGTGCAAGACCGGGGGTGAGTCCTTATCAAGTGGGTCATCACCCCACTCTCACCTAAAATGTCACCTAAAATGGTGACATCTTCACTCTCTAAAAGGTATTTCTTTAAAAACTTTTTTATAAAACTGTACTCTTTGGGCAAGTTAAAAGACACTGGGGTTTTCAAGTCCACTGGTAAAATTTTCAGTGTTCGTAGGTAAGACCCCATCCAAAATCACGCCATTGCAGCCGTCTTGTTTTCTTTGGATGGGGTCGTGGCATAACTAATGTGCAGGGCGGTGAAGCGGCTGCCTAAAAACAGGTGGGGGTCTGGGAGGCCTTTTCCACCGTTCTCCGGCCTTTTCTTGATGGTCTCCCTCTTCAGGCGCTCCCACTTGGACCCCCACAGGAAGTAAAACACCGCCCTCTCCAGTTTCCCCAGGAACCACCGAGGGGGGCTAAAAACAGAACAGACAAGTAAAATCAGAGGTAAAATCACAGATTTAAAAATTAAAACCTTGCCTTCCATCGTCATCTGTCTTAGTCCCCAAAACCCCAGTCTTTTCCTAACTTTCCCTAACAAGTCAGTCCAGTTTTCCCGTCCACCCCCATCTTTATCAAATTTAACGCCTAAAATCTTAAAATCGTTGTCTTTAAAAACCAAATCAAGTCCTCCTGTGTCCACGTCTCCCCACGGCCCGAAGAGCTGGGCCTCGGACTTGTTTCTATTGAGTTTGGCGCCCGAGGCCCGACCGTACCAGTCAGTCAAGTCCAGTGCTCTTCGTATTGATAAAACGTCTGTGGCTAAAAGAGTTACGTCGTCCATATATAAAACACAGGTCGCCGTCAGTCCCCCCCGTCCCAGGAACGTCCAGTCCTTTGATCCATTTGTCCCTTCTCAAGATCTGTGCCAGTGGCTCGATGCAAGCCACATACAGAAGAGGAGATAAAGGACATCCCTGACGGACACCACTGTGTATGTTCACAGCTTTGGAAAGATGCCCATTTATTAGAATTTTGCTGACTATTCCCTTGTACAGCAGTCCCACCCAGGCTATAAACCTCTTTGGAAACCCCATTTTCTCCAGAACCTGGAAGAGGTACTGGTGCGAGACTCGATCAAATGCTTTTTCAAAATCTAAATTTAGGACTACTAGCCGAATATTTCTGTCTCTCGCGTAACAGATGGCGTCTCTAATCAGCACTAGGTTGTCTGTTATCTTTCTTCCGGGCACAGAACAAGCTTGATCCGGGTGAATCACGTCCTCTAAAACAGTTGACATGCGTGTTGCTAAAACTTTGCTAAAAAGTTTATAATCGAAATTTAAAAGTGTTATGGGTCTCCAGTTTTTTAAGTCAGTCCGGTCACCTTTTTTGTGAAGTAAAGAAACTATCCCTATTCTAAAACTGTCTGGAAGTCTGTCGAGGGTCTCAAACTCTTTAAAAACTGTCAAAAGCTCTTGTCCTAAAATGTCCCAAAATGTTAGATAAAACTCCAGGGGAAGTCCATCCACTCCTGGGGACTTCCCCTTTTTAAAACCTCCAAGAGCTTTTTGGGTTTCTAAAATGTTCAAATCTTGGGCTAAAATCTCATTTTGACAGTCGACCCTTTTTTCAACAAAATTTAAAACTTCTTTTACGGTGTCTGAGTGTACCTTTTTAAAACTATATAAAGCCCCATAAAATTTTTCCACATCCTCTAAAATCTCTTTTGTTGTGTTAACCTCCCTATCCCCTGTTTTAACCCTGGTTAACCCCCCACCCCTTGTTATTATTTTCTTAAAAAAATATCTGGTACACTTTTCCCCTTCTTCAATTTCTCTCTCTTTGCTTCTTAAAAGGACCCCTTTACTTTCTATATTGGCTAAAACTGACATTTCCTTTTTTACATCCTGGATTTCATTGTTAAAATCAAAACCATTATTTAAAAGATTAAAATACCTTTGTAGTCTTTTTTGCAACCCCAACATGCATTTCTTTTCCCTACTCTTCTTTTCTTTCCCTATCTTTCTAAAAAACTGTCTCGTCCGGTCCTTTACCATCTCCCACCACTGTGCACGTGTATCATAAAAGTCTTGGAGGGTCTGCCATTGGCTGAACTGTTCCCTATATTCTAAAATTACATTCTTGTCTTCCAACAGGGAACAGTTCAGCTTCCACAGCCCTCCCCCTACCGTCACACCCATGGGCAGTGAAAGGGTGCAAGACAGCATCATGTGATCAGAGAAAAAAAGGGGGGTTAATGTAGCATCGGTTGGCGGGCAGTCCCTTGTAAACACGTAGTCGATTCGAGAGGCTTTGGTACCATCACCACTGAACCAGGTGAAGCCCTCCTCTCTTTGATGCAAAATTTTAAAACAGTCGACTAAATTAAAATCTCTGACTAAACCCTGCAATAAAACCGACGTTTTGTCCACTCTGAAATCCTCCCCTACCCTTTTCCTGTCTGTTTTAGATAAAACACAATTAAAATCCCCTGCTACCATTAGGGGAGCCCTACCTAGCATGTGGGGTTGCAAGTCTTCTAAAAGCTCATATCTTTCGTTCTTTTCCGTAAAACCATATACATTAAGAACATTAAAATCCCTGTCTAAAAAGGTCAGATTTACTAAAAGTGCCCGGCCTTGCCTCACCACAGTGCTGCCCTTCACCAAGATGTTAGGATTATTAATTAAAACCGCAACTCCGTCGTTTTTGTTAAAATTTGATCCGCTCCATATGGAGGCTCCCGCGGACCATAGCTCTTCCATTTTTGTGTACCTAGTTAAAAAGGGCAGAGAACACTCTTGTAATAAAAACAAATCTGACTTAAAAGATTTTAAAAAGGACAAAATACTCTGTGCTCTGATGGTGGACCTCACACTTCTGACATTGATAGTAGAGATGGTGAGGGCCATGAGCAGTAGGGTTAAAAAGGTATGAGGCATTTAAAACAGAAGACAATAAAAAGACTACAAAAATATGATTAAAATCATGTTACATCTTGTAGCATTTGTCTTTCCTTTTCCCCAGATGAGCTGAGGTCTGGAGGGCAAATGCCTGTCGCTTCAGAGGCCACAGAGGGAACCTCTTGTGGCTCCTTTGGCGATGATGCTGTTAGCTTAATGTGCAAAAAGGAAACCTCATTTGGGGACTCTAGGGGCCACATGCGCTCCAGATCTACCGAATCGGAACTATCGAGCTTATATGCTGCCCTAGATTTTTTCTCCTCCGTTACAATCAGAGGAGACCCCGCAGGTCATTTTTGCACCTGAGCATTTGGGAGTGAACACTCTGTCTCACTCCCGGTGGATTCTTCCACCCCATCCGAAACTGTTACCAGTGATTCTTCCTCACTTTCCTTTCCTTCCATTACCATTTCCTGTTCCGTTGCCTCCGCCCCTGTGGCCGCCCCACTTCCTCCTTCCTGCCCAATCCCTGAGGCCGGCTGGGAATTTGAAATTCCCGCCAAAACCTCAGGGACCGCCTCCTCTCTCCTTTGTTCCTTCGTTTGTTGCCCATGTGGGGCGGCCATTTTTAGCTTGTTGGCAAAACTTTTAGGGCAGTCTCTGTAAAGATGGTTTGTTTCTCCACAAAGATTGCACCGTCTGCCATTGGTACAGTCATCAAAACTGTGACCAATTTCTCTACACTTCCCACAGATTAACTCTTGGCATGCTTCAGCTAGATGACCAAACCTTCCACACTTTCTGCAGAGTTTGGGCATTCCTTGATAATGTATGTAGCCTCTGTTCTCTCCGAGCACAATCATGGAAGGCAGATGCTTCAGGCCCTGGTAGCCCCCAGCGTCTTCCCATTGTTTAATGGGAATTCGCCAGGAGCATGTCCAAATGCCATCTTCATCTAACACTTTGACAGGCTGGCCTCGAACAGTGCAAAATCTACCCAACCAAACACAAATATCATCTCCAGTCACGGTTTCATTGAACATCCTGACAATCACAGTTTTAAGTGTGTTATCAGAAAGTTTCTCAACAGTGAACATGGAAAACTGGGCTTTAACTGATTCAAACCTTTGCCAAAAGTCACTAAGTAGGGAAGCGGTTTTAAAACTAACATCAAATCCTTTGTTCAAGGGCAGAGTCATCAAACAATTCAGGTCGTCACATTTAAAAGCTAAGGTCTTTTGGATCAGCTTCCTGGAAAAGTCCATACGGGACATTCCCAGGAGCTTCCCCTCACCCTGCCTGAATAAAAAACGCACGCTGTGGTGCCTCCGCACGCCGGCACGGGCAGCCGACATGATAGAGGCACCAACAGCCTAAAAACTTAAAACAACAATAAATACAACAATAAATAACAAAATAAATAATTAAAAGACCTTACCTTAAAACTTGTTGGAGCCCGAAGCAGCAGAGTTCAATATACCTCCCGAAGTTGTGTGACTCAAGATATGAAGGGATCTCGAGTCAGGAAACCTCCAAGAGGCGATCGCAGTCTCAACCGTCCGACAAGATACTTGATCTTAGCCAAAAGGCCGAGAAGCGATCTAGTTTAATACTAGTTTAATATGTTGCACTTAACTTTATGTACTTTCCTTTATTTTGTATTACGGAAAACAATCGATTTAAAAAATCTTGTTGTAATTCATAAAATTCGTATTGAATTATAATTCATATAATTTAAGAAACACGCAACTTATCATAATTAATTCTTATTTTCACTGTTTAATTTCCCCATGAAGGGATGCACCGGTCCCGGAAGTACTGCAATACCGGATCAATGCGTGGAGTGGACGGAGCAAGCCCCTATTCCATCTCCAGTATCCAAAAATCAATTTAATATATGGTCCCCGGATAGAGGACGTATCAGATATTAAACTGATAAGAACAGATACTACACTTGATCTTAGCCAAAAGGCCGAGAAGCGATACCCACAAACTGTCAGCGCTGAGGGACTGATTCGACACGCTACACATTTGAAAGACGGTGAGACGCGAACTAGCGCCCGATAAACACTTCAGACTACAAACACACTAGGAGACTGACGCACACACACACACACACACTCACAAACTCACACACTCAAAACTCTCTCACGACGAGCTGAAAACCTCATCAAGTCACACGGATTCTTCTACTTCCGGTACGCTGCGTTCCCATCGTCCAATCAAACACGAGGACGGAGTTAGTGGACCATAAAACAAGTTGAATTCTCTTAATAGTTTGTTTATCATAAAACAAGAGATTGAAGTCTATCTACTCTAGTTCAGACAGCATGATATATCAAATAACAATAATAAAAAAAAAAGCTTATCAAATGCTTTCATTCACTTGATGAGTTGTATGAGTAAGAAAGAAAGATGGTTCACTCAGACTTTGCATTGACTATGTTCACTTAATAAGAAGACAGTTGCAGACTGACATCCTTTGCCTCATATACAAGACATTACAGATACTTTTCCATCCTTGACCAAGGGAAGGCATACCACCAAGGGTTTATGGCTGAGGGCTTTCATTACGCCATGGGGGTTATACGAGTGGTTCAGGATTCCTTTTGGGCTGACCAATGCACCTGCTGTATTTCAAGAGAAGGAAAAGGAGAACTGGAAAGAACATCTAGAGGACCGTTAAGAAAACAGCTAACTCTTGTCTTCCCGACTGCCTGGGACCTGTAACACACGCATAAATTACGTTATTATATATCACACTGGAAAAATGAACCAGGATACAAAACAAGAGACCAGAGTCGATGGCAGTTTTTAAATATTATATTAATCTTTATTTGAGTTTTGACAAAATACCCAGAAGCTCCAACCTTTACAAAAATATGTCTTCTACAAATTCTTTTCACGGGAGCGAGCGAATTAAACACAGTGTAGAGTATCTGATAACAGCGACACGTTATGCTGTGTTCACACCAAACGCGAATAGAGCGTCAAATTCGCGTCTACCGCGCCTAGTTTGCCGCTTGACCATTTTGAGATCATTCGCTTCATTCGCGCGTGAAATTAACTTCACAACAGACGCGAATTCGCGTCATGGGGGGGCTTCTGCCAGCTGAGTTCACAAAGCATTTTCAACCGCCATTTTTATTCGGATAATTTTCAAAATATTACTGTTATTGTGTCATGAAATGTAGTTTTAAAAGTATTTCAGACGAGAATGTAGTTGTTTTAAACTCAAATATGCGGTTTATTTATAATGACAGCGTCTATTTAAAAAAATGTGTTTCGCCGATCTCTGAGATGAGCTCCATGCGATCAGCGGGAGCTCCGTCATCATGTATACGCCGAGAGCAGCCTCACCTCGGATAGATCTTCTGACATTTGCCGCTGGCTCTGATGTCTCTTTAGTGGTTCAAGATAAAATATAATTCGTTTGGGGTAAAATGAAACGTTTCTTATCTTTGGCCTTTATTCAATTTTTCTATTAATATGTATATATATAGATAGATAGATAGATAGATAGATAGATAGATAGGTCCTTTTTATTGCTGTTTATTTTGTCATTTAGCTCCGGTTGACTGCTCACTGACAACATCAGTCGTTCCTCCTTGTTGAATGAGTGGAGAAGGGTATTCCTGCACAACCGGAGGCTGCAGGAACATACTGTTGAATGAGTGACTCCTAGCAGGCTCCTGATTGGTTAACGCGGCGCGAATTGACGCCAAAGTTCAAATTTTTCAACTCGGGCGGCAGACGCGAATTCGCGTCAAACGCTAAATGCACAAAAAGCACCATTCGCGCTTAACGCGCGTTTCGCTCGAAGCGCCCTATTCGCGCGTCAATTCGCGTCATTCGCGCGAACTAGACGCGCGAATGAGGCGAATTCGCGTCTTCCGCACCGCGCTTAACGCCCCATTCGCGCCGCGAGACCTCCAGACGCGCGTAAACGCGCCTTTGCATTGACTTAACATTGAAATCATTCGCGCCAGACGCTCTATTCGCGTTTGGTGTGAACACAGCATTACAGCCCGAACAAAGCCTTAATGCTGTGTTCACACCAAACGCGAATAGAGCGTCAAATTCGCGTCTACCGCGTCTAGTTTGCCGCTTGACCATTTTGAGATCATTCGCTTCATTCGCGCGAGTAATTCGCTTCATTCGCACGTGGAATTAACTTCACAACAGACGCGAATTCGCGTCATGGGGGGGCTTCTGCCAGCTGAGTTCACGCAGCATTTTCAACCGCCATTTTTATTCGGATAATTTTCAAAATATTACTGTTACTGTGTCATGAAATGTAGTTTTAAAAGTATTTCAGGCGAGAATGTAGTTGTTTTAAACTCAAATATGCGGTTTATTTATAATGACAGCGTCTATTTAAAAAAATGTGTTTCGCCGATCTCGGAGATGAGCTCCAGCGGGAGCTCCGTCATCATGTATCCGCCGAGAGCAGCCTCGGCTCGGCTAGACCTTCTGACATTTGCCGCTGACTCTGATGTCTCATTAGTGGTTCAAGATAAAATATAATTCGTTTGGGGTAAAATGAAACGTTTCTTATCAATTGGCCTTTATTCAATTTATCTATTAATATGTTTTTTATATACATATATGTCCTTTTTATTCCTGTCTCTATAGAAATATGAACTTTTGTCATATAGCTCCGGTTGACTGCTCACTGACAACATCAGTCGTTCCCTCCTTGTTGAATGAGTGGAGAAGGGTATTCCTGCACAACCGGAGGCTGCAGGAACATACTGTTGAGTGACTCCTAGCAGGCTCCTGATTGGTTAACGCGGCGCGAATTGACGCCAAAGTTCAAATTTTTCAACTCGGGCGGCAGACGCGAATTCGCGTCAAACGCTAAATGCACAAAAAGCACCTTCGCGCGAAACGCCCTATTCGCGTCATTCGCGCGAACTAGACGCGCGAATGAGGCGAATTCGCGTCTTCCGCGCCGCGCTTAACGCCCCATTCGCGCCGCGAGACCTCCAGACGCGCGTAAACGCGCCTTTGCATTGACTTAACATTGAAATCATTCGCGCCAGACGCTCTATTCGCGTTTGGTGTGAACACAGCATAACGAGCTTCGTTATGCTGTGTTCACACCAAACGCGAATAGAGCGTCAAATTCGCGTCTACCGCGTCTAGTTTGCCGCTTGACCATTTTGAGATCATTCGCTTCATTCGCGCGAGTAATTCGCTTCATTCGCGCGTGGAATTAACTTCACAACAGACGCGAATTCGCGTCATGGGGGGGCTTCTGCCAGCTGAGTTCACGCAGCATTTCAACCGCCATTTTTATTCGGATAATTTTCAAAATATTACTGTTACTGTGTCATGAAATGTAGTTTTAAAAGTATTTCAGGCGAGAATGTAGTTGTTTTAAACTCAGATATGCGGTTTATTTATAATGACAGCGTCTATTTAAAAAAATGTGTTTCGCCGATCTCGGAGATGAGCTCCATGCGACCAGCGGGAGCTCCGTCATCATGTATCCGCCGAGAGCAGCCTCGGCTCGGCTAGACCTTCTGACATTTGCCGCTGGCTCTGATGTCTCTTTAGTGGTTCAAGATAAAATATAATTCGTTTGGGGTAAAATGAAACGTTTCTTATCAATTGGCCTTTATTCAATTTATCTATTAATATGTTTTTTATATACATATATGTCCTTTTTATTCCTGTCTCTATAGAAATATGAACTTTTGTCATATAGCTCCGGTTGACTGCTCACTGACAACATCAGTCGTTCCTCCTTGTTGAATGAGTGGAGAAGGGTATTCCTGCACAACCGGAGGCTGCAGGAACATTCTGTTGAATGAGTGACTCCTAGCAGGCTCCTGATTGGTTAACGCGGCGCGAATTGACGCCAAAGTTCAAATTTTTCAACTCGGGCGGCAGACGCGAATTCGCGTCAAACGCTAAATGCACAAAAAGCACCTTCGCGCTTAACGCGCGTTTCGCGCGAAACGCCCTATTCGCGCGTCAATTCGCGTCATTCGCGCGAACTAGACGCGCGAATGAGGCGAATTCGCGTCTTCCGCGCCGCGCTTAACGCCCCATTCGCGCCGCGAGACCTCCAGACGCGCGTAAACGCGCCTTTGCATTGACTTAACATTGAAATCATTCGCGCCAGACGCTCTATTCGCGTTTGGTGTGAACACAGCATTAGTGTTTGTGACGAGTACAGCCTCGCTCGTGTCGTCCGATAGCAGCCGTCCTGGTCCAAACTCTCTCAACACGTCTCCATTAAATTAATCAACTTAAATTAGCATTCCACAAATATATAGTAACGTGATTGTTTTACAACAAATGAAGTAGAACTAATGTACAGACGTTGAAGCCGTTTCAAGTGCTGCCAACGAAAGCTTGATTATAAGATGATTCACACACACACACACACACACACACAAAAGACAGAAAACAAACATGGTTTTGGTCCGGTCCGTGTATCATCCGATCATTCAACGGACCTATACACCAAGTAATATGTACTTTTTACATTTTAACCAACATTTAAACCTGATCTAAAAAAGAACTTTGTTGACAAAAACATCTCTCATATCTTATATAAATTAAAGTATTTTTATTGGGGTAATTGCAGAAATCAATCCTTGTTCGTTTTTTTATTTTTTAAAGCAGTAAACGTTTTAAATAATTACTGCTCATCTGTCGCTTTAATGTACGTCCCCTTGGAATAATAAGGTTCTATCTGCGTTCTGAGTAGTTTTGAGATATTGAGCTTTAAAGTTTTTGTGTTCCATAGACTTCTGTAGATAGAATCTTTTGTTTTTTCAATAAAAAATCCCAAAATGTACACAACTTAAAACATCACATAATGTAAATAAATTGTCACAGAATAAGAATATGTGAATAACTCAATTTTGACAAAAATGTCAGATAGAACCTTATAATTCTATCCTAATAATATTAATCATTGTTATCGTGTGTATAATGATTAACATCCACAGCTTGTTTTGTGGCACTAAAGGTTTTATCCCGTTCAGTCCAAATAAAGATCATATTCACCATCATTACAAGAAATGAATGAGATGTGGTTCAGATTTAATTTAATAGCCTTCTATACATAGCCGTCTATCAGACCAACAATTAACAAAATTAACAACCATGAAGAACTTCTGTTTGGGGACGATTAGTTAATTTATATCTTACGTGATTACGTCATGTGTGAATGCAAGCTAGTGGAAAACAAGCATTTGTGGTCAATAAGCATATAGACGTTAAATTTTATCCTCGAGGGCTCTCCGAAGACGCATTCAATTTGTGATTTGAAATCTCATCTTCCGGATCCAGATCCATTTACTTCAAATAAAACTTGATTATCCGACGATCTACTTCATAATATTAACAAAGTTCAAATGTTAAACTTAAAACTTATAACATTCAAACCTATTACTGAAGGAATACACGGATTGTATTTAAGTATTACTATATATCTCTGCCTAGTAAATACATTCGTCTTCTTGTCATCTATTGTTTATACACATTATGAGGGAGAGCGCGAACGCAGTCCCCACTAGCAGAAATTATGCAGTTGAGATTCTCACATGTGGAGAATTCATAAAGGTCAGAGAGCCGAAGTGCAATGGCTGATCGGTCCGTGTATCATCCGATCATTCAATTATTCCATTTAATCTGGCAAACCAAAAACGAAATAACGAATCAATATTTTGTTTTTCTGTTTTTCTGTATGAACCAAATATTAAAAACTGACGTTTGTGTCATGGCTTTCAGCTCGAAACGGGAAATATAATAAACAAGGAAACCAAAGCGAAATAATGGATCAAATTTACGTTTTCTCAATTGTTCTTTATTTGTTGTAGTAGGTCTAACTATTTCCCACGGTGCCGTCCTGCTTGCTTTGCGCATGCGCAGTGGATAGTTTCAAAGGAATTACGCTCACTTCCGCGTATTCCTCGCGGGGATAAAGAACACGTTTTTTTTAACGATCACAGGCATAGTTACAGTATGTCCAATAACAATACAACACGCTCTAATAGATTATATTGGTTAATATAATGTAATAAACCAATCAGAGATGGTTTAAATGTCCTTTGAGATCACACTAACCACTTGTTTTGGTATGTGAGGCATTTTAAGTAGATCATTAATTATTAAATACTATCTATCTATCTCTCTATCTATCAATCTATCTATCTATCTACATACACACATACAATACAATAGAAAAAAAAAATAATTGAAAAAGAATACAGAAAGCTAGTGTTGGATGAAAAACTAGCTGTTAGAATAAATAAATAAAAATTTGATAAAATATAATTAGAATATATAGTGCTAGAGTTCTAGGGTCAAAGATGAAAGAGATGCGTTAGATGTTTCTTGAAGATGCATGTACTGCATGTTATATATATTTAGCTTTGCACAATTAAAAAAAAAAAAAATTAAAGGTGACAATGTAATTAAAAAGGTAATGGTTGACATACTGTAATAATGTTTGTTATAGTATTTTACAATTACTGTATCAGTTAAATATATTAAATCCTTTTATTATACTGAATTTATAGAATAGAACACCTTTATTGCACAGATGTACTTTGAAATGTAAGTTCTAGTAGCAATACACACTTACAAACAGTTCTAGTGCACATGTAAACAAATACTGTATGCACAGAACTACAAAGTTAAATATTTACATTATTTTACAGTTACATTGCAATCTGTACAAATAAAACAAATTAATTTATTCCTTGTGTTATGTCTAAACCTAGGATCAGCTTATCTACTGCTGTGCCGTTCTTCAGTTATCAAATTATTGTTGTAGTATCAGGGTTGAAATAACTATACACTTAGTACCTACTGTAAATCCATGGCTTTATCAGATCTCATCTGAATTGGCGACAAGTGAGCAGAATTCTGCTGCCTATTTCCTTAGGTTGGAAAGGCAGCAAGTGAAAAATTATATTTAGCAGCTATGTAGATAAATGCAGATCTTTGTGCTTTAATGATTTGTATTCTTCCAAATTCTGCCAGCAGAATATTTTTATTCTTAATTCTCACCTAAAATAAATGAATAGCCTAAAGAAAACTGTAGTTTTTGTGAAGCATAAAATCAGGGTTTCATCCACATCTTTTTTTATTTAATTTTGAAATCTGAAAAATGAAATTAATTTACTCCAAACCTGCACTCACTAGAAATTATTCTATCAGTGTCATATTCTATCACAAATCATTTTTATTAACCATTTAAACAGAATGTCGTATTAGGCCTAAATATAAAACCCGATTCCAAAAAAAATTGTGACATTGTGAATAAAAACAAAATACACCATAGATGACATATCAAATGTTTAAACTGAGAAAAGGTATCAATTTAAGGGAAAAATAAGTTGATTTTAAATTTCATGGCATCAACACATCTCAAAAAAAGTTGGGACAAGGCCATGTTTACCACTGTGTGGCATCCCCTCTTCTTTTTATAACAGTCTGCAAACGTCTGGGGACTGAAGACAAGTTGGTCAAGTTCAGGAACAGGAATGTTGTCCCATTCTTGTCTAATACAGGCTTCTAGTTGCTCAACTGTCTTAGGTCTTCTTTGTCACATCTTCCTCTTTAAAGATCTGGACTGCAGGCTGGTCATTTCAGGACCCGGATCCTTCTTCTACACAGTCATGATGTTATAATTGATGCAGTATGTGGTCTGGCACTGTCATGATGGAAAATGCAAGGTCTTCCCTGAAAGAGACGACATCTGGATGGGATCATATGTTGTTCTAGAACTTGGATATACCTTTCAGCATTGATGGTGCTCATCTTTCCAGATGTGTAAGCTGTCCATGCCACACACACTCATGCAACCTCATACCATCAGAGATGCAGGCTTCTGAACTGAGCGCTGATAACAACTTGGGTTGTCCTTGTCCTCTTAAGTCCGGATGACATGGCGTCCCAGTTTTCCAAAAAGAACTTCAAATGTTGATTCGTCTGACCACAGAACAGTTTTCCACTTTGCCACAGTCCATTTTAAATGAGCCTTGTTCCAGAGAAAACACCTGCGCTTCTGGATCATGTTTAGATATGGCTTCTTTTTTGACCTATAGAGTTTTAGCCAGCAACGGTGAATGTCACGGTGGATTGTGTTCACCGACAATGTTTTCTGGAAGTATTCCTGAGCCCATGTTGTGATCTCCATTACAGTAGCGTTCCTGTATGTGATGCAGTGCTGTGTAAGAGCTGAAGATCATGGGTATCCAGTATGGTTTTCTGGCCTTGACCCTTACACACAGAAATGATTCCAGATTCTCTGAATCTTTGGATGATATTATGAACTGTAGATGATGATAACTTCAAACTCTTTGCAATTCTTCTCTGGGAAACTCCTTTCTGATATTACTCCACTATTTTTCACCCCAGCATTGGGGGAGTTGGTGATCCTCTGCCCATCTTGACTTCTGAGAGACACTGAGAGGCTCTTTTCATACACAATCATGTTGCCAATTGACCTAATAAGTTGCAAATTGGTCCATTTAACTTTTCCGGCCTCTTATTGCTACCTGTCCCAACTTTTTTGGAATGTGTAGCTCTCATGAAACCAAAATGAGCCAATACTTTCAACATTTGATATATTATCTATATTCTACTGTGAATAGAATATAAGTTTATCAGATTTGTAAATAATTCCATTCCTTTTTTACTCACAATTTGTACAGCGTCCCAACTTTTTGAGAATCGGGTTTGTATTTATCTCATCCTTAATGTTAAATTCTTAATGATGATGATAATGTTAAATTGGAATACATGTAATAATTAAATCAGTATTAATTAAGCCTTCAGAGATAGCTGCTACTGAAGTTGATTTTAGATGTATTAGGCCTGTTAACAGTTTAATGCTGATCAGACATGCCTTTACATAGCAATTACAACTGTATAATGAAATGAGATTAATGTTTAATACAACATTTTTAACACAGAAATATGTAATGACAAAATGAAATGATAGGCCTACTTTATGATACTTCTGAAAGTAATATCGCCACTAGGTGTCGGTAAGTCACTGTGTTAATAAAGAAGCCTTTTATTCAATCTATTCGTCCAAGATTCAGATTCTTTCAGGAATAAATTCAAGTGTCTGTGTTTAATAACTTGTCACTGAACTGTCTATAATAATAGGTCTTTCAAAGACTGATTCATATCAGGATTCAGGAATGATACATCACTATAGGATTACTGTGACTTTGGTTTGATGACGTCAAGAAAATACCCCCTACCCATTCACATCTGAAAACTACTACTTATATCTAACACAATATAACTGTAAAAATAATGTAAATATGTAACTTCACATAATTTTGTACATATTTGTTAACATGTTTGCATTTAAATAAAGAAAACGCTTGACCCTCTACTTGCTCTCTGTTCGTTTTCTATCTAGCCTACTTAAGATTAACAAAAACACTTTCTTTATATATTCTAAATATTTATATTCTAACTACTTGTTCTCTCTCTCTCTCTCTCTCTGTGTGTGTGTTTGTGTGTGTGTGTGTGTGTGTGTGTGTATAAAGTAGTCAACGTTTGAAGTGGATCAAATCTTTTAATCAAAGCTGTCCTAAAACCAAAACGAATATATATATATATATATATATATATATATATATATATATATATATATATATATATATCGTTTTGATTGCTTTTGTTGATCTCATTATTAATAAAATAATCTGCTAATATAAATGTTTTAATTAATGATCGCTTAAAATGCCTCACATACCAAAACAAGCGGTTAGCGTGATTTCAAAGGACATTTAAACCATCTCTGATTGGTTTATTACATTATATTAACCAATATAATCTATTAGAGCGTGTTGTATTGTTATTGGACATACTGTAACTATGCCTGTGATCATTAAAAAAAACGTGTTCTTTATCCCCGCGAGGAATACGCGGAAGTAAGCGCAATTCCTTTGAAACTATCCACTGCGCATGCGCAAAGCAAGCAGGACGGCACCGTGGGAAATAGTTAGACCTACTACAACAAATAAAGAACAATTGAGAAAAAGTAAATTTGATCCATTATTTCGCTTTGGTTTCCTTGTTTATTATATTTCCCGTTTCGAGCTGAAAGCCATGACACAAACGTCAGTTTTTAATATTTGGTTCATACAGAAAAACAGAAAAACAAAATATTAATTCGTTATTTCGTTTTTTGGTTTTCCAGATTAAATGGAATAATTGAATGATCGGATGATACACGGACCCTGATCCTCACTCTAGGTGATCCACCTGCTTGATCATGGAGTCACCCCTGCCAGGTAAGTATGAGTTCTACACGGATCCGATCAGATACTCACTCCGCTCCACACCGATCACGTCGACGGTGAATAAACACACACCGGCGCGCTTTACACAAACAACACATGCTCAGTTTATTACGACCCTCCTTTACTTGAAAAAAAGCGCGGTAACAATTTGAGCTTTATGAAAAACTCAAATACACTTCGCGCCTCACACAAACGGAATACAATTTGAGCTTTATCAAAAACACAAAAACACACACGTAATACGTCACGTCTATTATATTTAATCTCACGTCCATTATGGGAGCAACACAAAGCTCCGATAACATTTTTTTACTTGCACGTAAAATATAACGCGGATAACATTAAATGCATGTTTTTCAGCAGATCAGAATGATTAATAATCGCGCCTTTCTGTTGCACCGTCGGTCTCGATTATCCGCCATGTTTGTAGTTTTTAACACTTTTAATTCTTGTTTGTAGTTTTAATCGAAGTTGTTGTGGACAGTATTATCCATTCGATTGCGCGAATCTGCGAGCGTTGTTATTGTTAAACGAATCAAGGAAGTGTAAGAACAATGTGTATTTTAAAGCAAAAACTAGCTTATAACTGCAGTCCGACAAACAAAAACACATTTAAATATTCAAATCTTACATGTTTACTATGATCCTTCTGTTCTCAATATGTGTCAATATAACAATATAACGCTTCATATTAAACTCTATTTTACTGTGTTTCAGTAGAGACAAATTTGGGGAGATGAAAAATATTACAAAACTTTCTGAAAATACAATATTAGAAATAACTCCAATTACTAGAAATGTAATGTACAATTTGCATGCATACAAACTTTGTAGAAAAATTAAATTCGAGAGGTTTCCAACCATGCATACTTATTAACATAAGGCTTTTATACTAGAGGTACTGTGCTAACAAAGTTTTTGGCCCATTTTGCGGTGCTATTTCTCGGCCCACAATGATGATGCATTAAATTGGACAAAAGGTCTTTATACTGAAGGTACGGTCCTAACAGAATCCAAATTTTGAGCATTTTTAACTTTACCAGTGTGTTTAATTGGCCTTTGAATTAAACATAAGGAACAATGCAAATTGAGCAATATTGCACCATCAGCCCAATTCATGGTGGTGTTTCTCGGCCAGTGTACATGATACTTTAAAATTTAAATGTATATCTTTATACTAGAGGTACTGCTTAAACAAAATCCAAATCTAAAGCATTTTTTAACTTTCCAATTCTTTTTAACCGGTCTTTGAACTTGGCATGGAGGACAATGCACACAATCATATTTTGCCATAAACCCATTTGCGGTGCTGTTTCTTGGCCACTGATGATTCTTTAAAACAGACATAACACCTTTACACTAGAGGTACTGCTCTAAGAAAATACAGCACTTTTAAAAATTTCCAATTTCTTGTAATTGGCTTTTAAAATTGGCATAATCTTCCTGAGAACCAGATTTTCTTTTTTTCTTTTTTTTTTTTGTAAACTTTCTTTATGTCATTATTTTGATAGGAGCATAAGAATTCTGATTTTTTTAAACTAAATATTTTAATCATTTTATATCATGTCCTTTGTAGAGTACTCCAGGACTATGTTTTTAAAAATAAGTAAAAATAAATAAATAAATAATAATAATAATAAATAAAAAAGACATGAAAAGGAATATATGGGCAAAAAACATTGTATTTTTCCCCATCCCCTTTTTAGGTTTCAGGCTAATTTTTAGACAAAATTTGTACAAAGATGATTCTCGGCTATGAAAGACATAACAAAATAATCTGATATACTACTATAATGTATGGAAAATGTGTAAAATGTCTATAAGCAGTAGACATTTGATAATTTGTAGACATTTGTGACCCTGGAGCCAAAACCAGTCTCAAATCGCTGGGGTTTGTTTTTAGCAATAGCAATAAATACATTCTATGGGTCAAAATGATCAATTAACTTTTCTTTTTTTTAGCAATTATCAATCAGATATTGTGTAAAGATCATGTTCCATGAATATATTTTATAAATTTCCTACTTTAAATATATCAAAACTTAATGTTTGATTAGTAATATGCATTGCTAAGAACTTTATTTGAACAACTTTAAAGATGATTTTCTCAATATTTGGATTTTTTGCAAATGAATATAAAATATGTTAAAAACCACATATTATACAGAGACTTCAAAATTAGTGGTATTTTATTAAATTTAACGTATTATACTTTCAATAAAACGTTTGCAACAAGTTTCTAAAAGCGGTTTTATTCCTGTTTTGGTCTTGTTTCGGTTTTATTTTTAGTTTTTGTCATATTCATACAGCGTTTGTTGTTCACAGAGCTTCAAAGCAGTTCATTATGTAATAAACATTTGGTTCCATTGATTCAAAGCTAAGAAAAAAAATCTGATTTGCTTTGGTTCACTAACAATTTTCTGAACACACATCTCATCAAAAGCTGAATGTTCCCAAAACTACACTGTCATATTAAAAATGTTTTTAACAAATTTCCTTACCTGGATGAGGATGCACCGCTCCCAGAAGTACTGCAACACCAGGTCGATGCATGGAGCTGATGGAGCAAGCAAAAATCAATTTAAATATCATAATACCCAGATGACATCCTGGATGCGATTCAAATTTTTCCTTTTTCTTTGGAGTGTAACAAGCTCTTGGTGCATGAAGAAGATCCGTAAAGCTGCAAAGAATAAAATCTCAAATCAAAAGAGATATTCTTCATCAAAGTAAATAAAAAGCCACACCCCTAAACACCTCGTTTAAACACGCCCCCACATGTCTACATCACTATGTGGGAAGATTTATGTAACGCCGCCCAAATGTTCTCACAAAGAAAGTTGGAGTGAGATCAGTAGCAGAAAAGCAACGCACACCGGAGAAGACAAAAGCTGGAACAAATCCAGCATTAAGATGATTTTAACTCAAACACAGAGTCTATAATCCATAATAACACTTCCTCCAGTGAAAAAGTGTTCTGGTCTGAATCAGGAGAGAAATCTGCACAGATCAAGCAGCGATTAAACATCTCTAAACAAATATGCGAGAGACAACAGCAGATGATGCACTTTTTCACTGGAGGAAGTGTTATTATGGATTACGGTAAATTTAATTTATTTATTTAACCAGATTAAAAAACTAATTCAGATTAAAATCTCTTTTACCAGAGACACTTGGCTATGAAAGCAGCAAAAAAGTAACAAATATTCAAGTTTACATCCAAAACATGAATCAAATATCACAACAATTAAAAAATAATAATAATAATAAAAACATCATAATTTAGAAGCCCCTTCTGACCAATGACTAAAATGAAGCTCTCCATGAAGTGCTATTTGACTCAAATCCAGGGGCATTTTTACCCTTGTAATGTCATTTTAAGGTCTAACCTTTGTCATCTTTTACATCAAATACATACATTTATATAAACGTAATTTTTTTATTTTATTAAATTTGAATAATAAGACACAATCAGGTATAATAATAACCAATCAACTGAAATCAGTATCAACAAAATTAATCTTTGCTCTCCAGTGGAGCACAGAAGAGCAAAAGTGGCATGTTAGGAATATTAACACTGTTTAAGATCACAATGCAAACATCTATATGCAATGTTTTGAGATTAATGTTTCAAATATAAAGTTTTGAATATAGAAATATTACATGATACTGTAGAAAGGAAACAAGGGAAACTCCTACAAATGCAAGTGTATTAAGATCAGCTTTACTGTGTGTCTTTAGTAAAAGCTGACAGGAGTTTAAGCCCAGAAGAGAACAAACACCTTCTCCTTGGTCTCTGATGATGAATGATTGACAGAACAAATCAAATTAGCACTAGAACTAATTTACATATTGTTAGCCGTAATTAACAACTCCGAAAATTATACAGGGTTTCTAATCAGAATTTGATTTTTTGATACGAAACCGGGTTTAATTTTCAGACATGTCTTCCGCAGGACAAACAGCTGCCAATCAGGCAATATTATAAATCAATTTACCTATGACATATGAGCTGTTCTTATGGAAATGTTGCCATGTTATTACTCCATTTATTACACTTCGTTTTAATTATGGTTTATCATAAGAACTCATGAATAAGAAAAATTTAGACGTAGTGTATGGATTATTTTTTCAGAATGAGAAAAATATTTTATGAATATTTTATGCTCATATTTAAAAATAATATAGAATATCAGATCATACCGTCTTTTATAATAGTTTAGAATCATCTCTGAATAATATTTGGCTTTGTAAAACCTCATAATTAAAAACGAACAAAAAACACGTTTCTTGGTTTGTGTATGTAAATTTGGATACCACTGTCTTGTCGATTAAATTGTGACATTCATGAACTCAATAAGCATGCATACTACTTTAATATGTTGCAATCATCTTTATGTACTTTCCTTTTTGTTGTATAACGGAAACAGTCAATTTAAAAAAATCTTGTTGTAATTCATGAAATTAGTATTGAATCATAATTCATATGATTTAAGAAAGACAGAACATATTTAACAATATTAACTCTAATTTTCACTTTTTAATTTCCCCATGTAGGGATGCACCGATCCCGGAAGTACTGCAATACCGGGTCAATGCGTGGAGTGGACGGAGCAAGCCCCTATTCCATCTCCAGTATACAAAAATCAATTTAATATATGGTCCCCGGATAGGGGACGTATCAGATATTAAACTGATAAGAACAGATACTACACTTGATCTTAGCCAAAAGGCCGAGAAGCGATACCCACAAACTGTCAGCGCTGAGGGACTGATTCGACGCGCTACACATTTGAAAGACGGTGAGACGCGAACTAGCGCCCGATAAACACTTCAGACTACAAACACACTAGGAGACTGACGCACACACACACACACACTCACAAACTCACACACTCAAGACTCTCTCACGACGAGCTGAAAACCTCATCAAGTCACACAGATTCTTCTACTTCCGGTACGCTGCGTTCCCATCGTCCAATCAAACACGAGGACGGAGTTAGTGGACCATAAAACAAGTTGAATTCTCTTAATAGTTTGTTTATCATAAAACAAGAGATTGAAGTCTATCTACTCTAGTTCAGACAGCATGATATATCAAATAACAATAATAAAAAAAAAAGCTTATCAAATGCTTTCATTCACTTGATGAGTTGTATGAGTAAGAAAGAAAGATGGTTCACTCAGACTTTGCATTGACTATGTTCACTTAATAAGAAGACAGTTGCAGACTGACATCCTTTGCCTCATATACAAGACATTACAGATACTTTTCCATCCTTGACCAAGGGAAGGCATACCACCAAGGGTTTATGGCTGAGGGCTTTCATTACGCCATGGGGGTTATACGAGTGGTTCAGGATTCCTTTTGGGCTGACCAATGCACCTGCTGTATTTCAAGAGAAGGAAAAGGAGAACTGGAAAGAACATCTAGAGGACCGTTAAGAAAACAGCTAACTCTTGTCTTCCCGACTGCCTGGGACCTGTAACACACGCATAAATTACGTTATTATATATCACACTGGAAAAATGAACCAGGATACAAAACAAGAGACCAGAGTCGATGGCAGTTTTTAAATATTATATTAATCTTTATTTGAGTTTTGACAAAATACCCAGAAGCTCCAACCTTTACAAAAATATGTCTTCTACAAATTCTTTTCACGGGAGCGAGCGAATTAAACACAGTGTAGAGTATCTGATAACAGCGACACGTTATGCTGTGTTCACACCAAACGCGAATAGAGCGTCAAATTCGCGTCTACCGCGCCTAGTTTGCCGCTTGACCATTTTGAGATCATTCGCTTCATTCGCGCGTGAAATTAACTTCACAACAGACGCGAATTCGCGTCATGGGGGGGCTTCTGCCAGCTGAGTTCACGCAGCATTTTCAACCGCCATTTTTATTCGGATAATTTTCAAAATATTACTGTTATTGTGTCATGAAATGTAGTTTTAAAAGTATTTCAGACGAGAATGTAGTTGTTTTAAACTCAAATATGCGGTTTATTTATAATGACAGCGTCTATTTAAAAAAATGTGTTTCGCCGATCTCTGAGATGAGCTCCATGCGATCAGCGGGAGCTCCGTCATCATGTATACGCCGAGAGCAGCCTCACCTCGGATAGATCTTCTGACATTTGCCGCTGGCTCTGATGTCTCTTTAGTGGTTCAAGATAAAATATAATTCGTTTGGGGTAAAATGAAACGTTTCTTATCTTTGGCCTTTATTCAATTTTTCTATTAATATGTATATATATAGATAGATAGATAGATAGATAGATAGATAGATAGGTCCTTTTTATTGCTGTTTATTTTGTCATTTAGCTCCGGTTGACTGCTCACTGACAACATCAGTCGTTCCTCCTTGTTGAATGAGTGGAGAAGGGTATTCCTGCACAACCGGAGGCTGCAGGAACATACTGTTGAATGAGTGACTCCTAGCAGGCTCCTGATTGGTTAACGCGGCGCGAATTGACGCCAAAGTTCAAATTTTTCAACTCGGGCGGCAGACGCGAATTCGCGTCAAACGCTAAATGCACAAAAAGCACCATTCGCGCTTAACGCGCGTTTCGCGCGAAGCGCCCTATTCGCGCGTCAATTCGCGTCATTCGCGCGAACTAGACGCGCGAATGAGGCGAATTCGCGTCTTCCGCACCGCGCTTAACGCCCCATTCGCGCCGCGAGACCTCCAGACGCGCGTAAACGCGCCTTTGCATTGACTTAACATTGAAATCATTCGCGCCAGACGCTCTATTCGCGTTTGGTGTGAACACAGCATTACAGCCCGAACAAAGCCTTAATGCTGTGTTCACACCAAACGCGAATAGAGCGTCAAATTCGCGTCTACCGCGTCTAGTTTGCCGCTTGACCATTTTGAGATCATTCGCTTCATTCGCGCGAGTAATTCGCTTCATTCGCGCGTGGAATTAACTTCACAACAGACGCGAATTCGCGTCATGGGGGGGCTTCTGCCAGCTGAGTTCACGCAGCATTTTCAACCGCCATTTTTATTCTGATAATTTTCAAAATATTACTGTTACTGTGTCATGAAATGTAGTTTTAAAAGTATTTCAGGCGAGAATGTAGTTGTTTTAAACTCAAATATGCGGTTTATTTATAATGACAGCGTCTATTTAAAAAAATGTGTTTCGCCGATCTCGGAGATGAGCTCCAGCGGGAGCTCCGTCATCATGTATCCGCCGAGAGCAGCCTCGGCTCGGCTAGACCTTCTGACATTTGCCGCTGACTCTGATGTCTCATTAGTGGTTCAAGATAAAATATAATTCGTTTGGGGTAAAATGAAACGTTTCTTATCAATTGGCCTTTATTCAATTTATCTATTAATATGTTTTTTATATACATATATGTCCTTTTTATTCCTGTCTCTATAGAAATATGAACTTTTGTCATATAGCTCCGGTTGACTGCTCACTGACAACATCAGTCGTTCCCTCCTTGTTGAATGAGTGGAGAAGGGTATTCCTGCACAACCGGAGGCTGCAGGAACATACTGTTGAGTGACTCCTAGCAGGCTCCTGATTGGTTAACGCGGCACGAATTGACGCCAAAGTTCAAATTTTTCAACTCGGGCGGCAGACGCGAATTCGCGTCAAACGCTAAATGCACAAAAAGCACCTTCGCGCTTAACGCGCGTTTCGCGCGAAACGCCCTATTCGCGTCATTCGCGCGAACTAGACGCGCGAATGAGGTGAATTCGCGTCTTCCGCGCCGCGCTTAACGCCCCATTCGCGCCGCGAGACCTCCAGACGCGCGTAAACGTGCCTTTGCATTGACTTAACATTGAAATCATTCGCGCCAGACGCTCTATTCGCGTTTGGTGTGAACACAGCATAACGAGCTTCGTTATGCTGTGTTCACACCAAACGCGAATAGAGCGTCAAATTCGCGTCTACCGCGTCTAGTTTGCCGCTTGACCATTTTGAGATCATTCGCTTCATTCGCGCGAGTAATTCGCTTCATTCGCGCGTGGAATTAACTTCACAACAGACGCGAATTCGCGTCATGGGGGGGCTTCTGCCAGCTGAGTTCACGCAGCATTTCAACCGCCATTTTTATTCGGATAATTTTCAAAATATTACTGTTACTGTGTCATGAAATGTAGTTTTAAAAGTATTTCAGGCGAGAATGTAGTTGTTTTAAACTCAGATATGCGGTTTATTTATAATGACAGCGTCTATTTAAAAAAATGTGTTTCGCCGATCTCGGAGATGAGCTCCATGCGACCAGCGGGAGCTCCGTCATCATGTATCCGCCGAGAGCAGCCTCGGCTCGGCTAGACCTTCTGACATTTGCCGCTGGCTCTGATGTCTCTTTAGTGGTTCAAGATAAAATATAATTCGTTTGGGGTAAAATGAAACGTTTCTTATCAATTGGCCTTTATTCAATTTATCTATTAATATGTTTTTTATATACATATATGTCCTTTTTATTCCTGTCTCTATAGAAATATGAACTTTTGTCATATAGCTCCGGTTGACTGCTCACTGACAACATCAGTCATTCCTCCTTGTTGAATGAGTGGAGAAGGGTATTCCTGCACAACCGGAGGCTGCAGGAACATACTGTTGAGTGACTCCTAGCAGGCTCCTGATTGGTTAACGCGGCGCGAATTGACGCCAAAGTTCAAATTTTTCAACTCGGGCGGCAGACGCGAATTCGCGTCAAACGCTAAATGCACAAAAAGCACCTTCGCGCTTAACGCGCGTTTCGCGCGAAACGCCCTATTCGCGCGTCAATTCGCGTCATTCGCGCGAACTAGACGCGCGAATGAGGCGAATTCGCGTCTTCCGCGCCGCGCTTAACGCCCCATTCGCGCCGCGAGACCTCCAGACGCGCGTAAACGCGCCTTTGCATTGACTTAACATTGAAATCATTCGCGCCAGACGCTCTATTCGCGTTTGGTGTGAACACAGCATTAGTGTTTGTGACGAGTACAGCCTCGCTCGTGTCGTCCGATAGCAGCCGTCCTGGTCCAAACTCTCTCAACACGTCTCCATTAAATTAATCAACTTAAATTAGCATTCCACAAATATATAGTAACGTGATTGTTTTACAACAAATGAAGTAGAACTAATGTACAGACGTTGAAGCCGTTTCAAGTGCTGCCAACGAAAGCTTGATTATAAGATGATTCACACACACACACACACACACACACACACACACACACACACACACAAAAGACAGAAAACAAACATGGTTTTGGTCCGGTCCGTGTATCATCCGATCATTCAACGGACCTATACACCAAGTAATATGTACTTTTTACATTTTAACCAACATTTAAACCTGATCTAAAAAAGAACTTTGTTGACAAAAACATCTCTCATATCTTATATAAATTAAAGTATTTTTATTGGGGTAATTGCAGAAATCAATCCTTGTTCGTTTTTTTATTTTTTAAAGCAGTAAACGTTTTAAATAATTACTGCTCATCTGTCGCTTTAATGTACGTCCCCTTGGAATAATAAGGTTCTATCTGCGTTCTGAGTAGTTTTGAGATATTGAGCTTTAAAGTTTTTGTGTTCCATAGACTTCTGTAGATAGAATCTTTTTGTTTTTTCAATAAAAAATC
This sequence comes from Carassius gibelio, assembly GCF_023724105.1. Classification (NCBI taxonomy): domain Eukaryota; kingdom Metazoa; phylum Chordata; class Actinopteri; order Cypriniformes; family Cyprinidae; genus Carassius; species Carassius gibelio. Next base: position 28,621,289 of record NC_068389.1, on the reverse strand, counting down.
CCAAAATGTACACAACTTAAAACATCACATAATGTAAATAAATTGTCACAGAATAAGAATATGTGAATAACTCAATTTTGACAAAAATGTCAGATAGAACCTTATAATTCTATCCTAATAATATTAATCATTGTTATCGTGTGTATAATGATTAACATCCACAGCTTGTTGTGTGGCACTAAAGGTTTTATCCCGTTCAGTCCAAATAAAGATAATATTCACCATCATTACAAGAAATGAATGAGATGTGGTTCAGATTTAATTTAATAGCCTTCTATACATAGCCGTCTATCAGACTAACAATTAACAACATTAACAACCATGAAGAACTTCTGTTTGGGGACGATTAGTTAATTTATATCTTACGTGATTACGTCATGTGTGAATGCAAGCTAGTGGAAAACAAGCATTTGTGGTCAATAAGCATATAGACGTTAAATTTTATCCTCGAGGGCTCTCCGAAGACGCATTCAATTTGTGATTTGAAATCTCATCTTCCGGATCCAGATCCATTTACTTCAAATAAAACTTGATTATCCGACGATCTACTTCATAATATTAACAAAGTTCAAATGTTAAACTTAAAACTTATAACATTCAAACCTATTACTGAAGGAATACACGGATTGTATTTAAGTATTACTATATATCTCTGCCTAGTAAATACATTCGTCTTCTTGTCATCTATTGTTTATACACATTATGAGGGAGAGCGCGAACGCAGTCCCCACTAGCAGAAATTATGCAGTTGAGATTCTCACATGTGGAGAATTCATAAAGGTCAGAGAGCCGAAGTGCAATGGCTGATCCTCACTCTAGGTGATCCACCTGCTTGATCATGGAGTCACCCCTGCCAGGTAAGTATGAGTTCTACACGGATCCGATCAGATACTCACTCCGCTCCACACCGATCACGTCGACGGTGAATAAACACACACCGGCGCGCTTTACACAAACAACACATGCTCAGTTTATTACGACCCTCCTTTACTTGAAAAAAAGCGCGGTAACAATTTGAGCTTTATGAAAAACTCAAATACACTTCGCGCCTCACACAAACGGAATACAATTTGAGCTTTATCAAAAACACAAAAACACACACGTAATACGTCACGTCTATTATATTTAATCTCACGTCCATTATGGGAGCAACACAAAGCTCCGATAACATTTTTTTACTTGCACGTAAAATATAACGCGGATAACATTAAATGCATGTTTTTCAGCAGATCAGAATGATTAATAATCGCGCCTTTCTGTTGCACCGTCGGTCTCGATTATCCGCCATGTTTGTAGTTTTTAACACTTTTAATTCTTGTTTGTAGTTTTAATCGAAGTTGTTGTGGACAGTATTATCCATTCGATTGCGCGAATCTGCGAGCGTTGTTATTGTTAAACGAATCAAGGAAGTGTAAGAACAATGTGTATTTTAAAGCAAAAACTAGCTTATAACTGCAGTCCGACAAACAAAAACACATTTAAATATTCAAATCTTACATGTTTACTATGATCCTTCTGTTCTCAATATGTGTATGTGTACAATATAACGCTTCATATTAAACTCTATTTTACTGTGTTTCAGTAGAGACAAATTTGGGGAGATGAAAAATATTACAAAACTTTCTGAAAATACAATATTAGAAATAACTCCAATTACTAGAAATGTAATGTACAATTTGCATGCATACAAACTTTGTAGAAAAATTAAATTCGAGAGGTTTCCAACCATGCATACTTATTAACATAAGGCTTTTATACTAGAGGTACTGTGCTAACAAAGTTTTTGGCCCATTTTGCGGTGCTATTTCTCGGCCCACAATGATGATGCATTAAATTGGACAAAAGGTCTTTATACTGAAGGTACGGTCCTAACAGAATCCAAATTTTGAGCATTTTTAACTTTACCAGTGTGTTTAATTGGCCTTTGAATTAAACATAAGGAACAATGCAAATTGAGCAATATTGCACCATCAGCCCAATTCATGGTGGTGTTTCTCGGCCAGTGTACATGATACTTTAAAATTTAAATGTATATCTTTATACTAGAGGTACTGCTTAAACAAAATCCAAATCTAAAGCATTTTTTAACTTTCCAATTCTTTTTAACCGGTCTTTGAACTTGGCATGGAGGACAATGCACACAATCATATTTTGCCATAAACCCATTTGCGGTGCTGTTTCTTGGCCACTGATGATTCTTTAAAACAGACATAACACCTTTACACTAGAGGTACTGCTCTAAGAAAATACAGCACTTTTAAAAATTTCCAATTTCTTGTAATTGGCTTTTAAAATTGGCATAATCTTCCTGAGAACCAGATTTTCTTTTTTTCTTTTTTTTTTTTGTAAACTTTCTTTATGTCATTATTTTGATAGGAGCATAAGAATTCTGATTTTTTTAAACTAAATATTTTAATCATTTTATATCATGTCCTTTGTAGAGTACTCCAGGACTATGTTTTTAAAAATAAGTAAAAATAAATAAATAAATAATAATAATAATAAATAAAAAAGACATGAAAAGGAATATATGGGCAAAAAACATTGTATTTTTCCCCATCCCCTTTTTAGGTTTCAGGCTAATTTTTAGACAAAATTTGTACAAAGATGATTCTCGGCTATGAAAGACATAACAAAATAATCTGATATACTACTATAATGTATGGAAAATGTGTAAAATGTCTATAAGCAGTAGACATTTGATAATTTGTAGACATTTGTGACCCTGGAGCCAAAACCAGTCTCAAATCGCTGGGGTTTGTTTTTAGCAATAGCAATAAATACATTCTATGGGTCAAAATGATCAATTAACTTTTCTTTTTTTTAGCAATTATCAATCAGATATTGTGTAAAGATCATGTTCCATGAATATATTTTATAAATTTCCTACTTTAAATATATCAAAACTTAATGTTTGATTAGTAATATGCATTGCTAAGAACTTTATTTGAACAACTTTAAAGATGATTTTCTCAATATTTGGATTTTTTGCAAATGAATATAAAATATGTTAAAAACCACATATTATACAGAGACTTCAAAATTAGTGGTATTTTATTAAATTTAACGTATTATACTTTCAATAAAACGTTTGCAACAAGTTTCTAAAAGCGGTTTTATTCCTGTTTTGGTCTTGTTTCGGTTTTAGTTTTAGTTTTTGTCATATTCATACAGCGTTTGTTGTTCACAGAGCTTCAAAGCAGTTCATTATGTAATAAACATTTGGTTCCATTGATTCAAAGCTAAGAAAAAAAATCTGATTTGCTTTGGTTCACTAACAATTTTCTGAACACACATCTCATCAAAAGCTGAATGTTCCCAAAACTACACTGTCATATTAAAAATGTTTTTAACAAATTTCCTTACCTGGATGAGGATGCACCGCTCCCAGAAGTACTGCAACACCAGGTCGATGCATGGAGCTGATGGAGCAAGCAAAAATCAATTTAAATATCATAATACCCAGATGACATCCTGGATGCGATTCAAATTTTTCCTTTTTCTTTGGAGTGTAACAAGCTCTTGGTGCATGAAGAAGATCCGTAAAGCTGCAAAGAATAAAATCTCAAATCAAAAGAGATATTCTTCATCAAAGTAAATAAAAAGCCACACCCCTAAACACCTCGTTTAAACACGCCCCCACATGTCTACATCACTATGTGGGAAGATTTATGTAACGCCGCCCAAATGTTCTCACAAAGAAAGTTGGAGTGAGATCAGTAGCAGAAAAGCAACGCACACCGGAGAAGACAAAAGCTGGAACAAATCCAGCATTAAGATGATTTTAACTCAAACATAGAGTCTATAATCCATAATAACACTTCCTCCAGTGAAAAAGTGTTCTGGTCTGAATCAGGAGAGAAATCTGCACAGATCAAGCAGCGATTAAACATCTCTAAACAAATATGCGAGAGACAACAGCAGATGATGCACTTTTTCACTGGAGGAAGTGTTATTATGGATTACGGTAAATTTAATTTATTTATTTAACCAGATTAAAAAACTAATTCAGATTAAAATCTCTTTTACCAGAGACACTTGGCTATGAAAGCAGCAAAAAAGTAACAAATATTCAAGTTTACATCCAAAACATGAATCAAATATCACAACAATTAAAAAATAATAATAATAATAAAAACATCATAATTTAGAAGCCCCTTCTGACCAATGACTAAAATGAAGCTCTCCATGAAGTGCTATTTGACTCAAATCCAGGGGCATTTTTTACCCTTGTAATGTCATTTTAAGGTCTAACCTTTGTCATCTTTTACATCAAATACATACATTTATATAAACGTAATTTTTTTATTTTATTAAATTTGAATAATAAGACACAATCAGGTATAATAATAACCAATCAACTGAAATCAGTATCAACAAAATTAATCTTTGCTCTCCAGTGGAGCACAGAAGAGCAAAAGTGGCATGTTAGGAATATTAACACTGTTTAAGATCACAATGCAAACATCTATATGCAATGTTTTGAGATTAATGTTTCAAATATAAAGTTTTGAATATAGAAATATTACATGATACTGTAGAAAGGAAACAAGGGAAACTCCTACAAATGCAAGTGTATTAAGATCAGCTTTACTGTGTGTCTTTAGTAAAAGCTGACAGGAGTTTAAGCCCAGAAGAGAACAAACACCTTCTCCTTGGTCTCTGATGATGAATGATTGACAGAACAAATCAAATTAGCACTAGAACTAATTTACATATTGTTAGCCGTAATTAACAACTCCGAAAATTATACAGGGTTTCTAATCAGAATTTGATTTTTTGATACGAAACCGGGTTTAATTTTCAGACATGTCTTCCGCAGGACAAACAGCTGCCAATCAGGCAATATTATAAATCAATTTACCTATGACATATGAGCTGTTCTTATGGAAATGTTGCCATGTTATTACTCCATTTATTACACTTCGTTTTAATTATGGTTTATCATAAGAACTCATGAATAAGAAAAATTTAGACGTAGTGTATGGATTATTTTTTCAGAATGAGAAAAATATTTTATGAATACTTTATGCTCATATTTAAAAATAATATAGAATATCAGATCATACCGTCTTTTATTATAGTTTAGAATCATCTCTGAATAATATTTGGCTTTGAAAAACCTCATAATTAACAACGAAAAAAAAAAAACACGTTTCTTAGTTTGTGTATGTAAATTTGGATACCACTGTCTTGTCGATTAAATTGTGACATTCATGAACTCAATAAGCATGCATACTAGTTTAATATGTTGCACTTAACTTTATGTACTTTCCTTTATTTTGTATTACGGAAAACAGTCAATTTAAAAAATCTTGTTGTAATTCATAAAATTCGTATTCAATTATAATTCATATAATTTAAGAAACACGCAACTTATCATAATTAATTCTCATTTTCACTGTTTAATTTCCCCATGAGGGGATGCACCGGTCCCGGAAGTACTGCAATACCGGATCAATGCGTGGAGTGGACGGAGCAAGCCCCTATTCCATCTCCAGTATCCAAAAATCAATTTAATATATGGTCCCCGGATAGAGGACGTATCAGATATTAAACTGATAAGAACAGATACTACACTTGATCTTAGCCAAAAGGCCGAGAAGCGATACCCACAAACTGTCAGCGCTGAGGGACTGATTCGACGCGCTACACATTTGAAAGACGGTGAGACGCGAACTAGCGCCCGATAAACACTTCAGACTACAAACACACTAGGAGACTGACGCACACACACACACATACATACATACACACACCCTCAGACACTCACAAGAAACACTCACACACTCAAAACTCTCTCACGACGAGCTGAAAACCTCCTCAAGTCACACGGAGTCTGCTACTTCCGGTACGCTGCGTTCCCATCGTCCAGTCAAACACGAGGACGGAGTTAGTGGACCATAAAACAAGTTAAATTCTCTTAATAGTTTGTTTATCATAAAACAAGAGATTGAAGTCCATCTACTCTAGTTCAGACAGCATGATATATCAAATAACAATAATAAAAAAAAAAAGCTTATCAAATGCTTTCATTCACTTGATGAGTTGTATGAGTAAGAAAGAAAGATGGTTCACTCAGACTTTGCATTGACTATGTTCACTTAATAAGAAGACAGTTGCAGACTGACATCCTTTGCCTCATATACAAGACATTACAGATACTTTTCCATCCTTGACCAAGGGAAGGCATACCACCAAGGGTTTATGGCTGAGGGCTTTCATTACGCCATGGGGGTTATACGAGTGGTTCAGGATTCCTTTTGGGCTGACCAATGCACCTGCTGTATTTCAAGAGAAGGAAAAGGAGAACTGGAAAGAACATCTAGAGGACCGTTAAGAAAACAGCTAACTCTTGTCTTCCCGACTGCCTGGGACCTGTAACACACGCATAAATCACGTTATTATATATCACACTGGAAAAATGAACCAGGATACAAAACAAGAGACCAGAGTCGATGGCAGTTTTTAAATATTATATTAATCTTTATTTGAGTTTTGACAAAATACCCAGAAGCTCCAACCTTTACAAAAATATGTCTTCTACAAATTCTTTTCACGGGAGCGAGCGAATTAAACACAGTGTAGAGTATCTGATAACAGCGACACGTTACAGCCCGAACAAAGCCTTAACGAGCTTCGTTAGTGTTTGTGACGAGTACAGCCTCGCTCGTGTCGTCCGATAGCAGCCGTCCTGGTCCAAACTCTCTCAACACGTCTCCATTAAATTAATCAACTTAAATTAGCATTCCACAAATATATAGTAACGTGATTGTTTTACAACAAATGAAGTAGAACTAATGTACAGACGTTGAAGCCGTTTCAAGTGCTGCCAACGAAAGCTTGATTATAAGATGATTCACACACACACACACACACACACACACACACACACACACACACACACACACACACACACACACACACAAAAGACAGAAAACAAACAGGGTTTTGGTCCCACAGAATTGTACAGGTTTATCATCAGAAGACAAAAGCACAGCAGCTCAGCACAAGAGAAGGCATCTGAGATTCTTCAAGCCAGTATCAATGTAAATGTAGACCTTCATCTTCTGACTCCAAAGTGCATTTGAGCGTACGAAGAGGAACCTGCGGCAAAAACACTTCAATCAGCATCAAATCACAATGAACTCCAAGCATTAATCAGTGCAGGGCAATCCATTCCCTGTTAATCAAATCAAATCTAGCCCTCTATCATTTCTAAATAACATTACAGAAGACAGTGAGCGTTTGTCATTCAGGAAGTGTTACATATGCGCACCTTTTGTGTTATTTAATGCTTTTAGACAGTGGTTTTCAACCTGTGGTCCGCGGCCCCCTATTGGGCCGCGGTGGTATTGCAGGTGGGCCGCCAATTATTTTCTGTTCATTTCCAGTCCATTCTTCACACACTGTCTGTGATGCGCCTTTTTTCTGAGCCAATGTTGACGGATCAGAGCGTTCTCACTGCGGTAAAAGATAGAGATAAAAACGTGCGAAAATAATTCATGTCTAACACATGAGCATAGAGTGAATTTGTTAGTGAACAGGATGCAGTTTAAGTGAGAGGAGACACGTTTTAAGTGTGCACACTCTCTCCTCGCAAAGCAGCGTGTATCTGAGCAAGCACGACCGGTTTTGTGACAGAGCAAAGGAAATCTGCTGCGAACAGAGAGATTCGCACTCGTGCATTATTTTAATGTGCTTTCGCGTTATATTTATGCACTCTCACTGCTGACCGCATACACATACTGTATACACACTGCAAACACCTGAGGCACCGCTACAATTAATGAGCTCTATGAACAATGCATGGCAAAAAAGAAAAAAAAGTCCCTGTATACAGGATTTTTTTTTTTTTTTTTTTTTTTTGCCACAAGTCTATACATTTTTTTACATCTTCACTATAGTGATAATTTTGACTTATGTCTGTTCTAGAGATGTTACAACTTTTTGATAAAGCTCTGATTGGTTTTCTTTTGGAAATATGTTTCAAATTAATCCTGAATGCATTTATGACTGTAAAAGCACAATTGCAAAATTGATCAAAAAAATCGCGATAGTTTTTTTTTTTTTTTTTGGTCCATATCGCACAGCCCTAGTTTATTCAATAAATATAGTTTAAAATCTAGCTTCTGAGTACTAAGTTATTAACCCAACAATAGCGGGGTCAGTTAATTTTTTTGAAGTGGGCCGCGCAAACATATGTGTTTGGTTGTGTGGGCCGCGAGTTGAAAAAGGTTGGGAACCACTGCTTTTAGATATAGTAAAAATACTAAATATATTTGTGTGTATATATATATATATATATATATATATACACACATTTAAAAAAAAAATATAGATATATATATTTTTATAAAAAATGCAATGTTGTATTAATGGAACAGAACTTTCTAAATGCTGTGTATATTTGATAGATAGATAGATGTTGTTGGTTTATTATATATACACATATCTCCAAACATGCAACACATATCTGTGGAAAAAAAAAGATCTAATCTTTTTTTTTTTTTCACAGATATAACGCGTTTCATGTTCGGGTCATTTTTGACCCGGGTTTATATGGAACACCATTAGATGTCAAAAAATACCTTCTGTAAAGTTATCTGTGAAGTTACATAAGTGTATGTAGATATATACTTCTATATATATATAATATATCTGTTTTCAGCTGTCCTCGAGAGCGTTGTCCCAGACTGATGGAGTACTACGAGATGCTGAAGGACCGTCCCAGTATTAAAGCCAGCTGGCCTCTTGAGTGGCTGGAGACACCTGAGGGTCCAGACACGTTCAAGAACCTGTGAAGAACATGTAGAACTGCATTCAGTTTAAGTTTAAGTTCAGTTTACTGTATTAAACCACAACCCTTAACTCTGGTCAGTCAAGTTTCGATTTGCCAGACGTTTAACTTTTAATCTCAATCATTCATCTTTAACACAGCAGGCCGCTTTATTTTTGAACTCAATAAGCTCATTGTTATCGTGTGTATAATGATTAACATCCACAGCTTGTTGTGTGGCACTAAAGGTTTTATCCCGTTCAGTCCAAATAAAGATCATATTCACCATCATTACAAGAAATGAATGAGATGTGGTTCAGATTTAATTTAATAGGCTTCTATACATAGCCGTCTATCAGACTAACAATTAACAACATTAACAACCATGAAGAACTTCTGTTCGGTTTAATAGATTTGAGCATCAGAACTTTTATTCTCCTTACAGTTATGCTTTTCTTGTTAATATTTGTTTGGGAAAAGTCCCATCACTTAACATATATTTTTTTGTATAAAATCACTGCTTTTTGCATCGTTTTACAAAAACGACAGTGAATATATAGATTGTTGAATATAAAAGGATCAAGAAAAAAATAGGTGGCGAGACCATACAAGTAATATGCACTTTTTACATTTTAACCAACATTTAAACCTGATCTAAAAAAGAACTTTGTTGACAAAAACATCTCTCATATCTTATATAAATTAAAGTATTTTTATTGGGGTAATTGCAGAAATCAATCCTTGTTCGTTTTTTTATTTTTATTTTTAAAAGCAGTAAACGTTTTAAATAATTACTGGTCATCTTTCGCTTTAATATTTTACATTAGTTTCTTTATATCGTGCGTGATTACGTCATGTGTGAATGCAAGCTAGTGGAAAACAAGCATTTGTGGTTGAAAAGCATATAGACGTTAAATTTTATCCTCCAGGGCTCTCCGAAGACGCACTAAATTTGTGATTAGAAATTTCATCTTCCGGATCCAGTTCTATCTACCTTGAACTTAACTTTATTATTCGATGAACTACTTCATAATATTATATAAAGTTTATGTTTTAAACTTAACACATTCAAACATATTTAATACCTCTTACTGACTAATTGTATGGATTCTAATTACATATTAACTATATACCTGTCCACTCCACTAACATACCTATCGTGTTGTCATCTATTATTCACACACATTATAAGGGAGAGCGCGAACGCAGTCCCCACTAGCAGAAATTATGCAGTTGAGATTCTCACATGTGGAGAATTCATAGAGGTCAGAGAGCCGAAGTGCAATGGCTGATCCTCACTCTAGGTGATCCACCTGCTTGATCATGGAGTCACCCCTGCCAGGTAAGTATGAGTTCTACACGGATCCGATCCGATACTGACTCCGCTCCACACCGATCACGTCGACGGTGAATAAACACACACCGGCGCGCTTTACACAAACAACACACACTCAGTTTATTACGAACCTCCTTTAAACCCTGAGCCACAAGAAGCGCGGAAACGATTTGAGCTTTATTTAAAAACACAAATACCCTTCGAGCCTCACACAAACGGAAACACGTCATCGGTGACGTCAGCGGCGCATCTATATATTTTAATCTTTCTGGGAGCGACACACTTGTTGCGATAACATTTTTCAATTTGAACTTGAAATATAAAGAGGATAACATTAAATATGTTTCCAGCAAATCAGAATAATTAATAATCACGCCTTTTCTGCTGCGCTGTTGGTCTCACGTATCCGCCATGTTTGTAGTTTTTTTTTTTTTTGACTATTTTTAGGTGCATCTTGACATCACTGCGCGTGCTGCTGATCATGTTACGACAGTGCAGTTTCTTGATTATTACGCCGGAATTTAAGTATAGTTCCTAATCATATCGCCCTAAAAATCGCAACTTTTCCTTTTCCGCTATACTTGGTACACGATATAACTACATAAATGTCAAGTTTTAAATTGAAAAAATATCGAAACATTTTGGTCATTTTTGAACGCAATGACACTGATCTAATAGGATTAAATTATGTATGCTAAGAGTGCTATCCCTATCCCCAGAGTTGCACTTGCTTCAAATTTCAAAGGTAAAATACATTGTCAACAAAACTTTTTTTCCAAATGCATGACAAATGTTTGCACTGAGTTATGCTCCTAGAGTTTCCGCAGGTCCTTAAAAACACTAAATCGTTTAATTTTAAGGCCATGTAAACTCTTAAATGATGCACAAAGTCTTAATTATAAGTGGTCTTAAATTAAGGGACAGCAGGTTTCTAGATTTATGCTTGTTATTGTCATATTATAAATTTTGTTTTCTGCTCTTTTTCTACAGATTTTAATTATTTTAGTTTATACAATAATTAATTTGTTTCAATCCCCTAATGAAAAAAATAGAAAACATCATATTATTTGTAATGGTTTTACTGGTTATAATGAAATTGTATTGGTTTTAATGGAAACAGTAAGAGTGTTTTGGATAAAGTGGTTCTTAATGTTATAAGTCCCAAAACACACTACATGATACCATTATTTATGGGTTTTAATGGTTAAAAGTTGATGGTTTGTAGTGGTATTTGTAGTGGAAATCATTAGAATTTCACCGTGGGGTTTGTGATGTTATATTAGCCATAAATGTGACAGGAACGTTGTAATATTGTGAGATAGTAGTGACGGATTGTAGTTTATTCTTCTTTACCCTTTTACCCCATCTGTTAAAAATCTTTAAACAATGTAAGATTTATCAGTGTATAGAGAACATGAAATGCATCGTATATTGTGACCCTTTACATTCGCTTCTGATTGTTTCTGCAGTGAATGTAGCTACACTGTCTGAGCCAAAGAGGATGGAACTGAATTTTATGAATTTGAAAAGCATTATTATTATTATTATTATTATTATTGTTTATTTTTTATGTAGGAGGACCCTGCTATAAAAGGGTCTCGTGGAAATCCGGCAGAATTCAACCAATATAATGACTTAGACTCTCCTGAAGTGTTTCCACTTTTGTGTCCCACATCTATCTATCTTTCTTTGTTTTCTTTTACTTGAATAGGCACCAGAAACTGAAAGCTAAATAAATGTTTTAGTGGATAAAGCTTTGTCTGTTTGCTTAACTGATTAATGTCACTTAACAAAGTTACTAAACTCTTCTGACTAGTTTTTACATTTGATAATTTAGTGGTTTTATCAACATGTTTTTATCTATCAGGCAAAATAGTTTTCTAGGGTAACACTTTACAATAAAGTTTCATTTGTTGACTGATTTATTAACTAACATTAACTATGAGCAATACATTTGATACAGTATTTATTAAAGTTTTAAAAATGTAGTTCATAAAAATACAGCAGTACGTTGTTTTTTCTTTAGTGCATTAACTAATGTTAACAAATACAGCTTTTGACTTACCGTGTAAAGAGACGTTTGTATTTCATGAGAATATTGCCCATTCGTTTTTTCCAAAAATGTTAGAAGCTAATTTTGTTTATTCGTGCCTCTCTGAGATTTTTTATTTTTTGTTAGTATTATTTATTAATTTATTATTTTGTTAGTTTATATAAACCTTTTTTGTGATTAAGATTATTATGCCTAAAATATTGTGCCCCAAATAAACTTTAAAGATTATATTTCACTGTATTATGTTTGATTGTATGCATGCATTTGCTAATTCGCTAGAAGAAGAAAAAAACTCGCTTTTACCATCTCAGAATGGCCGTATCAATTTCCAATCTTGTGTCCTTTTTCTTAGACGATAGAACAACCATAGATCGAGGAGAACAGTGCAGCTTAGATGCTGGTTTACTATCAAACGCGGGCTGGTGAGAGATTTCCTGTTTATCATGATGACGTCTAAAGTCCCCGCCAAAGGATGTAGTCCCTTTTAGCAACTTGTTAGCAACCGCCATTTTTAAGACACAATAAAGTTTATAAAAATCACAAGCAGGTTGTAACTGGTGTGTTTTATGTCACAGATGAAAACGTGAAAATATTTAGAGGCTTTGTTAACCCCAGACCTTATTTCAGGCGATTTTTGCAAAAATCTATTTAAACGACCCATAGATTTTAAGGCGACGGAACCGCAAGTGCCAAAATGCTAACTCACTTCCGCGTGTTGGCCTACAAATTGACGTCATACCTTCAGCACTCTACTACATCGAGCGTAAATTTACTAAATACAACGATTTTTACAACAAATTTCCTGATTTCATATACTTATCCGAGAGAACCATAGACAGTAAAGGGAAAGAACAGGTTCTCGGTGAAAGAATTGTATCTACCATCACTACTATATACTCAAAAGTATCTCATAGGATTCGTTTATCATTATTTCAATATGTCTACATGTTAGATAGATGTGATCAAGTGACTCCACACAGAAAATTATTTATGATCAGCATTATCCAATATTCATTTTACTGATCTAATGTATCAACTAATTTTTGTACACATAATAAGGGAGAGCGCGAACGCAGTCCCCACTAGCAGAAATTATGCAGTTGAGATTCTCACATGTGGAGAATTCATAGAGGTCAGAGAGCCGGAGTGCAATGGCTGATCCTCACTCTAGGTGATCCACCTGCTTGATCATGGAGTCACCCCTGCCAGGTAAGTATGAGTTCTACACGGATCCGATCAGATACTCACTCCGCTCCACACCGATCACGTCGACGGTGAATAAACACACACCGGCGCGCTTTACACAAACAACACATGCTCAGTTTATTACGACCCTCCTTTACTTGAAAAAAAGCGCGGTAACAATTTGAGCTTTATGAAAAACTCAAATACCCTTCGCGCCTCACACAAACGGAATACAATTTGAGCTTTATCAAAAACACAAAAACACACACGTAATACGTCACGTCTATTATATTTAATCTCACGTCCATTATGGGAGCAACACAAAGCTCCGATAACATTTTTTTACTTGCACGTAAAATATAACGCGGATAACATTAAATGCATGTTTTTCAGCAGATCAGAATGATTAATAATCGCGCCTTTCTGTTGCACTGTCGGTCTCGATTATCCGCCATGTTTGTAGTTTTTAACACTTTTAATTAGGGCTCAAGCCTGGAGGGCGAGAGCCCTATTGTTTTCCTTAGGATTATTTTTTATTATTATTATTATTAGGGCTCAAGCCCGAAGGCGAAGGCGAAGGCGAAGAGCCCTATTGTTCTTCTAAGGATTATTAGGGCTCAAGCCCGAAGGGGCGAAGAGCCCTATTGTTCTTCTAAGGATTATTAGGGCTCAAGCCCGAAGGGGCGAAGAGCCCTATTGTTCCCCTAAGGATTATTCTTATTATTATTATTAGGGCCCGAGCACCGATGGTGTGAGGACCCTCTTGGAATTGCTCCGTTTATTATTAGGGCTCAAGCCCGAAGGGGCGAAGAGCCCTATTGTTCTTCTAAGGATTATTAGGGCTCAAGCCCGAAGGGGCGAAGAGCCCTATTGTTCTTCTAAGGATTATTCTTATTATTATTTTTTTTATTTTTTATTAAACCTTCCGGGGGTTTTTGGGGGCCTTAACATGCTCAAAAACTCTTGAAAATTGGCACACACATTGGAATCTGCGGCCATCAGGACGCCGCAGAGGCTGGGACCCGGGCGTGGCACAGGGACTCTACAGCGCCCCCTGGAACACCTTCAGAAATCTTGAACCATAGCTCACACAGACTTGCATGTATTTATATGAAACTTGGTACACTTATAGATCTCATTGAGCCGAACAACTTTCACACTTTATGTCATAGGCTCCCCCCAACAGGAAGTCAGCTATTCAGGGCTGTTTAAAAAAAGCATGCTCTGGAATTTGAAATACTCCTCTGAGGTTTTCAACCCGTTCGCCACGAAACTCGGTGAACATGATCTCAAGACATTGGGGATGAAAAATTGCGAGGGGATTTTTGATATCTCGAACGGTTTGCCCGTAGCGAGGCATGGAAATTATGGCGAGAAATGAGAAACAGGAAATGTCTAATAACATCCACATACATTTCCTGAATTTGATCAAACTTCATTGGTTTGTTTGTTGTATGATACCGATCGTATATATGTGACTATTAAGAGTCAACGTTATAGCGCCACCAACTGGCAGCAGGAAGTGTGTCATTTTCAAAATGCTTTTAATTCAGCATCTTATTTTTACTCGATTTACTTAAAACTTCATCAGAATAATGACAAAACACGGCCGATGTAAATCTGTTGTGGGGATATTGATATCTAATATGGCGTTGCCATGGCAACGTGTCAAACTTGAATGTTCTGTTATGATGAGTTTGAGGCAGACAACAAGCTCAGATTTACATGAAACTCAAAACACATATCAGTATTAGTGATAGCTAGACAATGGCAAAAGCTTTTAAAAGGGCGTGAAGGAGGCACTCTATAGCGCCACCTTTTGTCAAAAGTGGGGGGGTTAGTTTTAGCTACAGACACCAAACTTGGTACATAAATTGTTCTTTTCAAGACGGACAACTTTCTAATTCACAGTCATCAGCTACGACCAACAGGAAGTCGGCTATTTTGATTTGAATATTTAAATTGAGCTCTGATTTAATGCATACTCCTCACAGGAAATGTTCACTATACTCACCAAACTTTGTCTACATGTTGAAAAAACATTGAGGAACTTAAATTGCGAACGGATTTTGGTTAGCTTGAACGGTTTTGTCGTGGTGATTTTTTGAAATGACAGTAAAAAGGGAATCATTAATTGTCTTGTATTTTTAAATTGCAGCTTCCAAACACTTAAAAAAAATTCATACAGAGATCAAATCATTCTGAGGACATATGCATAGTTTCATGACTTTACAACACTGTATGATTAAAAGAAAATTTAAAAAATGTCAGACATCTCAACTCACTCTGTCCCTCTGTTTGAGGAATGTATGTGTGCTGACTGAGTGCATGTGTGTGTGTGAGTGTGTGTCTGTGAGTGGGGGATGGGCATGAGCTGAGTGGCAGACACAATGAGAGAGAGAAAGAGAGAGAGAGAGACTTAATCATCTCTTTAATCACCAGAAAAAAAATGTATTTTAAATTGTTATTTTTTGTTGCTGTTGCTAACATTGCTGTTTTCATTACAGCTTAAGAAATCTCTTAGGCCTTATCCTTTTCTGACAGTTTCAGGAATTAAAAACACAATTCTAAAAATACTTATTTGTGCTGCAAATAATAATTTCAACTCATTTGATACTGACCTATTCCATCCTGTGACATGACATGTTTCTACATTTTTAAAATCTCATGGATGTAACAGGTAAAACTGTTCAGTTCACAGATCAAGACTAAGCTTCTTTCACAAATGCTTATAAGTCATTAAAGGATTTAATAACACTGTAAAATAACGTCTAATTTGTTAACATTAGTAAATGCATTGGTAACACTTTATAATAACTGCACTCATTAGTAAATAGTCAGTTTATGCTTTATAAAGCCTTGTCCCAATATTAATAATTAGTAGTAAGCAGTTTATAAATACAGGCTATAAATAGCTTGTTCTTGGTTTATAAGCACATTTATTAAAAAGGAGAGTAAAGGGTCAGTTATCTTCCTATGAAAAAAATAAATAAATAAAAATAAACAAACAACAACACAGATTGATACAGAACTCAGATATGTTATTGTGGATTTATGATAAAATCAGCATGTAAAAATGAATTCATACTCCTCCGAGAAGACATAAGTAGTTCACACCAAACTTTTTCAACATGATGCTAATATACTGAAGATGTTAAATTTCGAATGAGTTTAGGATACCTTAAATGGTGTGGCCATAGCGATTTATTAAAGTAACATAAAAAAATACAATAGTTATTTTACGATATCTTTAAAATTTTTAATTCCAACTCTTCATATTTTTTTATATACGTAGAAGTCATCATTTGAATGAAGCACAGTAAGTTTCATAGCTTTATCATTTTCAAGAGCCAGCATAAAATTAAAACTATCATAACTTATAAATCAAGCTCGCAATTCTTAGTACCAATAATGGCCACCAGATAGAGCTATAGGATCACTTTTAAATAATTATTGTAGAAACGAGTATGATTTAAATCATTTATAGAAATCTTTCAAAGAAAAATAATATGAATTTATGTATTTACTGATAAAATCACCCTCACTTAATTAGAAAAACAAGCTGAAGTATTGTGAACTGTATATTAAGAATAATTCTTTATAGGCTTTATGGACAGATACGTTTTGAGTGACTCTTGAAGGATCAGCCCCACATCCTCTTTTACCACTGTTTAAAGAATGTATCTTACAGAACAGGTGCGAATGAATTTTGGATAGCTTGAATGGTTTTGTCGTGGTGATTTATTGAAATAACAGTAAAAAAGTAACCAGTAAATGTCTTTTATTTTTTTAAAGTGCAGCTTCTAAACACTTCAAAAAAATGTACACCTAGAAGACAAGTCATTCTGAGGAAATATGCATAGTTTCATGACTATACAACACTATATGGATGATAGAAAATTAAAAAACTATCATACATCTGATGTCACTCTGTCCCTCTGTCACTGTGGTTAATGTGTGTGTGTGTGTGGGTGTGTGTGTTTGTGTGTGTGTTAAGTGAATTAGGTGTGAAACTATCATGGAGCATTTAGTCTCCAGCGCCAACATTTTACAGAACTGCCACTTTCCTGGAGTCTCAGAATTACAATGTGTCAGGTTCTGAGAGATCTAAGATTCCAAAAAATTATTTAATTAGAATACCATGAAGTATTGTGAAATACTATATATTAAGACTTTATATATAGGCTTTCTGAACAGATTAGAGTGACTCGTGAAGGACCAGCACCACCTCCTCTTGTCCGATGGTTTGAGGAATATATCTTCCAGAATCCGGGATTAAGATTTAGAAGTTCATTTTTATTCCACCTCCTTTCCTGAAAGTCTGTCTTGCAGAATTGACTAAAAATTAATCTTCACATTAATTCCTAATTATTTTGCAATTCTTTTTGTCAGTTCTTCTTGACCTGTTTTTTTCTTCTTCTTTTCTGACCTCATGACCCAGTCAGCATTTTTGTACAATGGTCAAGTCTTAACTTATCTATTTCTGTATTGCATTTGTGTTTGATATTTCTCATGGGCTTTACAGTTTGAGTTAAAACTCTTTTTTAGCGCATTTCATCTGTAAAAGAAAACATGCCTAATAATTCTTCACACATGAATATAAGGAGTTTTTCTCTTCCAGCTTTCCTGGACTATTGTATAGCACTCATAAATGATTAAATAAAAAATAATGGTAGTTATTAAGATTGATATGGTTTGGAATTGGTAAAATGTGCTTGGAAAAAAATCACAATAAAACAATGTTTTAATGTTTAAGTTTGGAATATTAACTGACATGAATGAATGCTATATAAATATTGTTCATGTTAACATAATGTTTAGAAATGAAATATTATTGTAAAGTGTCACTAAAGTTATATATATTGTTCTGTGAATGTGATTTTAAAGTCTTGATGATTCTGATTAACCCTTTAACTGCCTTATCCTTTAAAACCTCACTGCCAGAGAGAGAGAGAGAGAGAGAGAGAGAGAGAGAGACCTAATCATCCCTTTAATAATCAGGAAAAAAAAATCTGTATTTTAAATTGTTATTGTTTTTGTTGTTGCTAATGGTGGTGTTTTTTCCTTTCATTACAGGTTAAGAAATCTCTTAGGCCTTATCCTTTTCTGACAGTTTTAGGGATTTAAAAACATCCTAAGAATCCTTATTTATGCTGCAAATAATAATTTCAAACTCATTTGATACTGACCTATGACAACCTGTGACGTGACATGACATTTATTAATCTCATGGATGTAACAGTAAAACTCTTCAACTGACAGATTAAGCTGCAATGCAAGCGAAATTATTTCACAAATGCTTATAGGTCATTAAAATCATTACAAAACACTAATAAATTATTAAAGGATTTGGTAACACTGTATAATAATGTCTAATTTGTTAACATTAGTAAATGCATTGGTAACACTTTATAATAACTGCACTCATTAGCTAAGCATTAGTAAATAGTTCATGATTATAAAGCCTTTTCCCTTAATAATAGTCATTATTAAGCAGTAATACATCTATAAATACATTGTTCTTGGTTTAAAAGCACATATATTACAAAGGAGATTAAAGTCTCAGTTGTCTTATAAAATAAATGAATAAACACAACCCAGTTTGATTCAGAATTCAGAAATATTTATTTCAAGATGCAATAAAAGGAAACTGTACACTTGAATAGGTTTTGAGCGATTCATGAAGGACTAGCATCACCTTCTCTCGTATGATGGTTTGAGGAATATATCTTCCAGATAGTACTGCTGCTCCCTATATGCAGAGTATGCAGTCTTCGTAGGGCACCAACTCCCAGAGGGGGCACCATCCCAGTTGCTCAAAAAAAAAAAAAAAATATGCGCCATTCTCCCATCTGTGCTCGCGACCGCTCACACCTCATGTTTGTGGCTGAATGTTCGTAATTGATGGATGGACATCTATGCCAGGGTAAAAGACATCAGCAATCCGGCACAGAGAAAAGAAATCTAAAGAAAAAAAACAGGCATAAAGTTGTCTTGACATTGGACATTCGAGAGTCTCAAATTTAGGGCCGGTCTCTAAAGTTACATGTGATATTGTTATACACTTTTCTAACATCAGTAGCATTTGAAGAGAATGACTTACAGTCATAAAAACAACTGTAATTGTTCATCTAGGTGACAGCTATAATGCACAATTAATTTGAATGTTTGATATTTATTACAACAAACTGTAAGTCATATGTAAATTATGCTACTTTTTCACATGGGCTCAAATGCAAATTTGAAGCTCAATAGCATTTGAGAAGAAAGACTTGCAGTCACAAAACAATTGTAATGTGTTCATTTAGGTGTCAGCTACAATGCACACCTTATACATTTTTTATAAATATAAAAATAAAGTGTTACTAAACTTATATATATATTGTTCTGTGTATGTGATTTCAAAGTCTAGATTGGTCAGATTAACACTTTAACTGCCGCATCCCTTAAAACTTGATTGTCAGAGGGTTACTGTACATTCTTATGCCCGCTGGGCACAGTTTTCCCGATGCCACCGGGGTGGTGTTGCACTGATGGCTTGAGTCCGACATCGCTGCTTGCAGCTATATTTAGGGCTCAAGCCCGAAGGGGCGAAGAGCCCTATTGTTCTTCTAAGGATTATTCTTCTTATTATTATTTTTTTTATTTTTTATTAAACCTTCCGGGGGTTTTTAGGGGCCTTAACATGCTCAAAAACTCTTGAAAATTGGCACACACATTGGAATCTGCGGCCATCAGGACGCTGCAGAGGCTGGGACCCGGGCGTGGCACAGGGGCTCTACAGCGCCCCCTGGAACACAGTCAGAAATCTTGAACCATAGCTCACACACACTTTCATGTATTTATATGAAACTCGGTACACATATAGATCTCATTGAGCTGAACAACTTTCACACTTTATGTCATAGGCTCCGCCCAACAGGAAGTCAGCTATTTAGGGCTGTTTATAAAAAGCATGCTCTGGAATTTGATATACTTGTCATAGGTCTTTTACTTGATTGCCACCAAACTCGGTCAACATGATCTCAAGACATTGGGGATGGAAAATTGCGAGGGGATTTTTGATATCTCGAACGGTTTGCCCGTGGCGAGGCGTTGAAATTATGGCGAGAAATGAGAAACAGGAAATGTCTAATAACATCCACATACATTTCCTGAATTTGATCAAACTTCATTGGTTTGTTCGTTGTATGATACTGATCGTATATATGTGACTATTAAGAGTCAACATTATAGCGCCACCAACTGGCAGCAGGAAGTGTGTCATTTTCCAAATGCTTTGAATTCAGCATCTTATTTTTACTCTATTTACTTAAAACTTCATCAGAATAATGACAAAACACGGCCGATGTAAATCTGTTGTGGGGATATTGATATCTGATATAGTGTTGCCATGGCAACGTGTCAAACTTGAATGTTCTGTTATGGTGAGTTTGAGGCAGACAACAAGCTCAGATTTACATAAAACTCAAAACACATATCAGTATTAGTGATAGCTAGATAATGGCAAAAGCTTTTAAAAGGGCGTGAAGGAGGCACTCTATAGCGCCACCTTTTGTCAAAAGTGGGGGGGTTAGTTTTAGCTACAGACACCAAACTTGGTACATAAATTGTTCTTTTCAAGACGGACAACTTTCTAATTCACAGTCATCAGCTACGACCAACAGGAAGTCGGCTATTTTGATTTGAATATTTAAATTGAGCTCTGATTTAATGCATACTCCTCACAGGGGAAGTACACTATACACACCAAACTTTGTCTACATGAAGAAAAACCATTGAGGAACTTAAATTGCGAACGGATTTTGGTTAGCTTGAACGGTTTTGTCGTGGTGAATTTTTGAAATGACAGTAAAAAGGGAAACATTAATTGTCTTGTATGTTTAAATTGCAGCTTCCAAACACTTCAAAGCATTTTTTTATACAAAGATCAAATCATTCTGAGGAAATATGCATAGTTTCACGACTTTACAACACTGTATGGATAAAAGAAAATTAAAAAACTGTCAGACTTCTCAACTGACATGATCTCACTCTGGCCACCCTGTCTGTGTGAGGGAAGGGAGGGGGAGAGGGAGGGGGAGTGTGAGGGGGTTGGTGACTGTGACAGTGTGTGTGGACTGTAGGGAGGGGCTGTCTGGCAGAGAGAGAGAGAGAGAGACCTAATCATCCCTTTAATAATCAGGAAAAAAAAAATCTGTATTTTAAATTGTTATTGTTTTTGTTGTTGCTAATGGTGATGTTTTTTCCTTTCATTACAGGTTAAGAAATCTCTTAGGCCTTATCCTTTTCTGACAGTTTTAGGGATTTAAAAACATCCTAAGAACCCTAATTTGTGCTGCAAATAATAATTTCAAACTCATTTGATACTGACCTATGACAACCTGTGACGTGACATGACATTTATTAATCTCATGGATGTAACAGTAAAACTCTTCAACTGACAGATAAAGCTGCAATGCAAGCAAAACTATTTCACAAATGCTTATAGGTCATTAAAATCATTACAAAACACTAATACATTATTTAAGGATTTGGTAACACTGTAAAATAATGTCTAATTTGTTAACATTATGCAGTATAACATAGTATGCAGTCTTCGTAGGGCACCAACTCCCAGAGGGGCACCATCCCAGTTGCTCAAAAAAAAAAAAAAAAAAAAAAAAAAAACATGCGTCATTCTCCCATCCGCGCTCGCGACCGCTCACACCTCATGTTTGCGGCTGAATGTTCGTAATTGATGGATGGACATCTATGCCTGGGTATAGGACATCAGCAATCCGGCACAGAGAAAAGAAAACTAAAGAAAATAAAACAGGCATAAAGTTGTCTTGACATTGGACTTTCTAGAGTCTCAAATTTAGGGCCGGTCTCTAAAGTTACATGTGATATTGTTATACACTTTTCTAACGTCAGTAGCATTTGAAGAGAATGACTTAGTCATAAAAACAACTGTAATTGTTCATCTAGGTGACAGCTATAATGCACAATTAAATTGAATGTTTGATATTTATTACAACAAACTGTAAGTCATATGTAAATTATGCAACTTTTTCACATGGTCTCAAATGCAAATTTGAAGCTCAATAGCATTTGAGAAGAAAGACTTGCAGTCACAAAGCAATTGTAATGTGTTCATATAGGTGTCAGCTACAATGCACACCTTATACATTTTTTATAAATATTAAAATAAAGTGTTACTAAAGTTATATATATTGTTCTGTGTATGTGATTTCAAAGTTTAGATTGGTCGGATTAACCCTTTAACTGCCGCATCCCTTAAAACTGATTGTCAGAGGGTTACTGTAAATGCTTATGCCCGCTGGGCACAGTTATCCTGATGCCACCGGGGTGGTGTTGCACTGATGGCTTGAGCCCGACATCGCTGCTTGCAGCTATATTTCTTCTTCTTATTATTATTTTTTTTATTTTTTATTAAACCTTCCGGGGGTTTTTGGAGGCCTTAACATGCTCAAAAACTCTTGAAAATTGGCACACACATTGGAATCTGCGGCCATCAGGACGCCACAGAGACTGGGACCCGGGCGTGGCACAGGGGCTCTACAGCGCCCCCTGGAACACAGTCAGAAATCTTGAACCATAGCTCACACACACTTTCAT
Organism: Carassius gibelio; assembly: GCF_023724105.1. Lineage (NCBI taxonomy): Eukaryota > Metazoa > Chordata > Actinopteri > Cypriniformes > Cyprinidae > Carassius > Carassius gibelio. The sequence goes on along the minus strand of NC_068389.1, from coordinate 28,598,315 downwards.
GTATTTATATGAAACTCAGTACACTTATAGATCTCATTGAGCCGAACAACTTTCGCACTCTATGTCATAGGCTCCGCCCAACAGGAATTCAGCTATTTAGGGCTGTTTATAAAAAGCATGCTCTGGAATTTGATATACTTGTCATAGGTCTTTTACTTGATTGCCACCAAACTCGGTCAGCATGATCTCAAGACATTGGGGATGGAAAATTGCGAGGGGATTTTTGATATCTCGAACGGTTTGCCCGAGGCGAGGCGTTGAAATTATGGCGAGAAATGAGAAACAGGAAATGTCTAATAACATCCACATACATTTCCTGAATTTGATCAAACTTCATTGGTTTGTTCGTTGTATGATACTGATCGTATATATGTGACTATTAAGAGTCAACATTATAGCGCCACCAACTGGCAGCAGGAAGTGTGTCATTTTCCAAATGCTTTGAATTCAGCATCTTATTTTTACTCTATTTACTTAAAACTTCATCAGAATAATGACAAAACACGGCCGATGTAAATCTGTTGTTGGGATATTGATATCTGATATAGTGTTGCCATGGCAACGTGTCAAACTTGAATGTTCTGTTATGGTGAGTTTGAGGCAGACAACAAGCTCAGATTTACATGAAACTCAAAACACATATCAGTATTAGTGATAGCTAGACAATGGCAAAAGCTTTTAAAAGGGCGTGAAGGAGGCACTCTATAGCGCCACCTTTTGTCAAAAGTGGGGGGGTTAGTTTTAGCTACAGACACCAAACTTGGTAAATAAATTGTTCTTTTCAAGACGGACAACTTTCTAATTCACAGTCATCAGCTACGACCAACAGGAAGTCGGCTATTTTGATTTGAATATTTAAATTGAGCTCTGATTTAATGCATACTCCTCACAGGAAATGTTCACTATACTCACCAAACTTTGTCTACATGTTGAAAAAACATTGAGGAACTTAAATTGCGAACGGATTTTGGTTAGCTTGAACGGTTTTGTCGTGGTGATTTTTTGAAATGACAGTAAAAAGGATCATTAATTGTCTTGTATTTTTAAATTGCAGCTTCCAAACACTTAAAAAAAAAAATCATACAGAGATCAAATCATTCTGAGGACATATGCATAGTTTCATGACTTTACAACACTGTATGACTAAAAGAAAATAAAAAAACTGTCAGACATCTCAACTCACTCTGTCCCTCTGTTTGAGGAATGTATGTGTGCTGACTGAGTGTGTGTGTGTGTGTGTGTGTGTGTCTGTGAGTGGGGGATGGGCATGAGCTGAGTGGCAGACACAATGAGAGAGAGAAAGAGAGAGAGAGAGAGAGAGAGAGAGAGAGACTTAATCATCTCTTTAATCACCAGAAAAAAAATGTATTTTAAATTGTTATTTTTTGTTGCTTTTGCTAACATTGCTGTTTTCATTACAGCTTAAGAAATCTCTTAGGCCTTATCCTTTTCTGACAGTTTCAGGAATTAAAAACAAAATTCTAAAAATACTTATTTGTGCTGCAAATAATAATTTCAATCTCATTTGATACTGACCTATTCCATCCTGTGACATGACATTTATCTTAATTTACATAATCTCATGGATGTAACAGTAAAACTGTTCAGTTCACAGATCAAGACTAAGCTGTAATGCAAGCAGAACTTTAACAAATGCTTATAAGTCATTAAAGGATTTTATAACACTGTAAAATAATGCCTAATTTGCAGTGATGGGAATAACGGCGTTATAAATAACGGCGTTACTAACGGCATTACTTTTTCCAGTAACGAGTAATCTAATTGATTACTCTTCTCATCTTAATAACGCCGTTACCGTTACTGCCAAAAAATGCGGCGCGTTACTATAACTGATGATGAAGCTGTTTTTTTTTTTTCATCAGACCAACTAGATCTCTGAGCGAGAGGCAAATACTTTTTTTTACTGTTCTTCCTTGGTTAGTGGGCAGAGCACGAGACAAGCGCATAAATGCTGACGATTGGCTGAGGTAGAGTAAAATTTCATTGTAAGCCAATCAGAGGTAGAGTTGGGCGGGTTTTCGAAAGCACGCATAGTAATTCGGCTCTTTTGACTCAGCTCACTGAAAAGAGCCGGCTCTTTGGCTCACAAACGGCTCTTTAAATGACTTTGACTATAATATTTCAATTTTTATTACATAATTATTTAATTTCTATAGGCTAAATTTGAAAAAATAGAGTTGGCTCTTCAGATATGCGAGCCAGCTCCCGAAGTTCAACTAAAAAGCCGGCTCTTAGAGTCGGCTCATTCGCGAATCGCGAACGACTCATCAAAAGCTCATTCGCGAACGAGTCGATCCATCATCACTAACGCTCATTCGCGAACGACCCATCATCGGACAGGACAGGACACACAACGAACAACACAAGCCAGTCAGTCAACCAGAGACAGGTATGGCGACGAGCCCAAATAATCCAAAAGTAGCCTTCTCTAAATGGAAGTATATACATTACTTTTTCCTTCAAGAAATTAAAGAAACAATAAAAGGAAATATCAAAAGTTCCCAAAAATCTATCGTGTTATTTGCATTGATCCACTATATAAACATAATATCTACATACATGCCATTTGATTGGAGGCTAGTCTCACTTTGTCCCACAGCAACTTTTTTTTTTAGATGTGTGTACAATGTTTCATGTTTCTGTTAATAATGTATTGTATTAAGTGTCCATTTCATTATAATATTCAGATTTATCATAAATAATTGAACATGCACATGTATTTTAAGTTCCTTTAAAGAGGGGTAGAGGTGGGGTCACGTTTGAGCATTTAAAATTTAATTTTACTTGAAAGTAACGCAATAGTTACTTTCTTAAGTAACTAGTTACTTTAAAAATTTGTAACTGAGTTACTAATTTAGTTACTTTTTGGAAGAAGTAACTAGTAACTGTAACTAATTACTTTTTAAAAGTAACTTGCCCAACACTGCTAATTTGTTAACATTAGTAAATGCATTGGTAACACTTTATAATAACTGCACTCATTAGTAAATAGTCAGTTCATGCTTTATAAAGTCTTGTCCCAACTTAAATAGTCATTAATAAGCAGCTTATAAATACAGCTATAAATAGCTTGATCTTGGTTTATAAGCACATTTATTAAAAAGGAGAGTAAAGGGTCAGTTATCTTCCTATGAAAAATAAAAAAAATGAAAATAAACAAACAACAACACAGATTGATACAGAACTCAGAAATTTTATTGTGGATTTATGATCAAATCAGCCTGTAAATGAATCATACTCCTCCAAGAAGACACAAGTAGTTCACACCAAACTTTTTCAACATGATGCCAATATACTGAAGATGTTAAATTGCGAATGGGTTTAGGATACCTTAAATGGTGTGGCCATACCGATTTATTAAAGTAACATAAAAAAATACAATAGTTATTTTACTATATCTTTAACATTCTTCATTCCAACTCTTCATAATTTTTTATATACGTAGAAGTCATCATTTGAAAGAAGCACAGCAAGTTTCATAGCTTTATCATTTTCAAGAGCCAGCTTAAAATTAAAACTATCATAACATATAAATCAAGCTTGCAATTCTTAGTACCAATAATGGCCACCAGATGGCGCTATATGATTACTTTTAAATAATTATTGTAGAAACAAGTATGATTTAAATCATTTATAGAAATCTTTCAAAGAAAAATAATATGTATTTTACTGATAAAATGACCCTCACTTAATTAGAATAATATGCTGAAGTATTGTGAAATACTGTGTATTAAGAATAATTCTTTATAGGCTTTATGGACAGATAAGTTTGGAGTGACTCTTGAAGGATCAGCACCACATCCTCTTTTACCACTGTTTAAAGAATTTATCTTACAGAACAGGTGCGAATTAATTTTGGATAGCTTGAATGGTTTTGTCATGGTGATTTTTTGAAATAACAGTAAAAAAGGAACCAGTAAATGTCTTTTATTTTTTTAAGTGCAAGTTCTAAACAATTCAACAAAATGTACACATAGAAGACAAGTCATGCTGAGGAAATATGCATAGTTTCATGACTATACAACACTATATGGATGATAGAAAATTAAAAAACTACCATACATCTGATGTCACTCTGTCCCTCTGGGTAATGTGAATGTGTGTGTGTGTGTTTGTGTGTTAAGTGTGTGTGTGTTAAGTGTGTGTGCTGAGTTTGTGTGAATGTGTGGGAGAGGGGATGGGCTTGGTGTCAGAGAGAGAGAGAGAGAGAGAGAGAGGGAGGGAGACTTAATCATCTCTTTAATCACCAGCAGAAAAAAAAGCAATTTTGTGTTGTTGTTGTTTTTTCATCATTACAGCTTAAAAAATATCTTAGGCCTCAACATCAACTGTTGCTAGCCTACTCCCAAAATTAATAGTCATTAGTAAGCATTTTATAAATACAGCTATAATTAAATTGTTCATGGTTTATATGCACATTTATTTTGAGGAGATTAAAGGCTGTAATGTTCCTAAAAAAAAATGTAAAAAAATAAAAATAAAAAAAATAAACAAACACAGAACTCAGAAACATTTATTTCAAGATGCAATAAAAGAAAACTGTACACTATATATATATATATATATATATATATATATATATATATATATATATATATATATATATATATATATACACAATTGCATAAGTTTATATTTAATTTTTTTTATCAAGTGTACAGCTAATAATAATAATAATAATGCATTTTATTTAAGGCGCCTTTCAAACCACTCAAGGTCACCGTACAACAAGTAACAACAGTAACAATATTAAAACAAAAAATAACAGCAAATAACAATGTCAGTAAAAAACCACAATAATATTAGAATAGCACAACATATTGTGGAATACTATATTAAGACTTTATATATAGGCTTTATGAACAGATAGGTTTTGAGAGATTCTTGAAGTACTAGCATCACCTCCTCTTGTACGACGGTTTGAGGAATATATTTTCCAGATAGTACCGCCGCTCCCTATATGCAGAATACGCAGTCTTCGTAGGGCACCAACTCCCAGAGGGGGCACCATCCCAGTAGCTCAAAAAAAATAAAACATGCGCCATTCTCCCATCCGCTCTCGCGACCGCTCTGACATTTGCGGATGAATGTTCGTAATTGATGGATGGACATCTATGCCCGGGTAAAAGACATCAGCAATCCGGCACAGAGAAAAGAAAAATAAAGTAAAAAACAAAACAAAAACAGGCATAACCGGATTAACCCTTTAACTGCCATATCCCTTAAAATTTGATTGCCAGAGGGTTACTGTAAATGCTTATGCCCGCTGGGCACAGTTTTCCCGATGCCACCGGGGTGGTGTTGCACTGACGGCTTGAGCCCGCCATCGCTGCTTGCAGCTATATTTATTATTCTTCTTCTTCTTCTTCTTCTTCTTCTCCCGAATGAATCGCATTTTTGAGGGCTTTAACATGCTCAAAAAGTCATGAAACTTTGCACACTCGTCAAACCTGGTGAAAATTTTCGTCTGATATAGGATTCAGAAGAGGGTGTGGCAAAATGGCTCGACAGCGCCACCTATACCAAGAAAATCAACAGCCTTCCAGCTATGTTTCACGTACATGCACGAAAATTGGCACACATATGTAACACACCAATACCTACAAAAAAGACTCTTGGAGCGAAATTCTAAACCCAACAGGAAGTCGGTTATTTTTAATATTATGAGCATATTTTGTGTAATTTTGGTCATTTCCATGTGTTGTATTTTAACGAACTCCTCCTAGAGAGTTCTTCAAATCAACACCAAATTTGGTATGCCTAATCTAAAGGCCTTTGCGATGTTAAATTGCGAAGATCCTGACTTTTCGTTGAAGGGCGTGTCCGTGGCGGCCTGGCGAATTTCGATGATTCGCCATGAAAAATGAAGTTGCTATAACTCACACATACAATGACCAATCTGCCCCAAACTTCGCATGTTTGATGAGACTCCGAACCTGAACAGATTGACATGCCCATATTCAGTTATAGTCATAGCGCCACCTATTGGCAACAGGAAGTGACATATTTTACGCTGCGACGAACTACTCCTAGAAATTTTATGACATCAATGTCTTTTTTGTGGTCAGTCTAATCTAAAGGCCTGTGCGATGTTCAGTTGTGAAGATCTTGAGTTTTCGTTAAAAGGCTTGTTCATGGCGCCGCGACGAAGTTCGATGTCTCGCCATGCGAATAAAAGATGTTATAACTCAGGCATAAGATGTCCGATCTTCCCCAAACTTCACATGTGTGATAAGAGTCCTGGCCTGAACAGATCTTCAGGCCAATATTCCACCGGTTGTGGCAGAATGGCTCTATAGCGCCACCTATACACTTTCAACGGAGTGCGCCTCGAGCTATGTTTCACGTACATGTACAAAAATTGGTACACACATGTAACACTCCAATACCTACAAAAAAGTCTGTTGGTACGAAATCCGGATCCCAACAGGAAGTCGGTTATTTTGAATTTTCCCTTCAAAATTGGTGTTGTTTTTGCCATTTTCAGGGGTTGTACTTTAACGAACTCCTCCTAGAGATTTATTCAGATCAACACCAAACTTGGTCAGTGTAATCTAAAGCCCTTTGCGATAATAAATTGCGAAGGACTTGAGGTTTCGTTAAAGGGCGGGTCCATGGCGGCCTGACAAATTTCGATGTTTCGCCATGAAAAAGGAAGTTGCTGTAACTCAGACATACAATGTCCAATCTGCCCCAAACTTCACATGTTGGATAAGACTCTTGACCTGAACAGATCTACATGCCAATATTCAGTTATAGTCATAGCGCCACCTATTGGCAACAGGAAGTTACATATTTTACACTGCGACAAACTACTCCTAGAAATTTTATGACATCAATGTATTTTTTGTGGTCAGTCTAATCTAAAGACCTGTGTGATGTTTAGTTGTGAAGATCTTGAGTTTTTGTTAAAAGGTGTGTCCATGGCGCCGTGATGAAGTTCGATGTCTCGCCATGGGAATAAAAGATGTTATAACTCAGGCATAAAATGTCCGATCTTGCCCAAACTTCACTTGTGTGATAAGGGTCCTGGCCTGAACAGATCTGAAGGCCAATATTCCATCGAGTGTGGCAAAATGGCTCAATAGCGCCACCTATACACTTTCAACGGAGTGCGTATACACTTTAAACAGAGTGCGCCTTGAGCTATGTTTCACGTACATGTACAAAAATCGGTACACACATGTAACACACCAATATCTACGAAAAAGTCTCTTGGTACGAAGTCCGAATCCCAACAGGAAGTCAGTTATTTCGAATTTTCTCTGCAAAATTAGTGTTGTTTTGGCCATTTTCAGGGGTTGTACTTTAACGAACTCCTCCTAGATATTTATTCAGATCAACACCAAACTTGGTCAGTGTAATCTAAAGCCTTTTGCGATCTTAAATTGCGAAGATCTTGAGGTTTCGTTAAAGGGCGTGTCCATGGCGGCCTGACAAATTTCATTGTTTCGCCATGAAATAGGATGTTGTTGTAACTCAGGCATAAAATGTCCAATCCTCCCCAAACCTCACATGTTCGATAAAAGTCCTGCCCTGAACACATCTGAAGGCCAATATTCCATTATAATGATAGCGCCACCTGCTGGCAACAGGAAGATTGGCACATATATGGAATAAACATTGATATATTCTACTTATATTTATGAGTTTAAACGCATATTTCTCAACGTTCACCTATTAACTAAAGCCACTCGCTGCCGGTGAGCCCGGGTGCGAGGGCCCGTTCATCGCTGCTTGCAGCTTTAATTAGGGCTCAAGCCCAAAGGGCGAGAGGCCTATTGTTTTCCTTAGGATTATTTTTTATTATTATTATTATTATTATTATTATTATTATTTTTTTCCAACGTCTCGGGGGCTTTTGGGGCCCTTAACGTGCTTAAAAAGTCTTGAAAATTGGCACACAGATTGGAACCTGCGGCCATTAGGGCCGGGCAGAGACTGATACACGGGCGTGGCACAGGGGCTCTACAGCGCCCCCTGGAATATGGAGGGCCATATATCATACATTCTTGCTCGTAGACGTATGAAACTCGGTACACATATAAATCTCATCAATCCAAACAACTTTTGTATTGCATATCATAGGCTCCGCCCAACAGGAAGTTGGCTATTTAGGGTTTAGTATTCAAATTTTTCGTCAAAGTTGTGGGGGCTTTGGGGGTCCTTAACATACTCAAAAACTCTTGAAAATTTGCGCACACTTTGGAATCTGTGGCCTTTAGGAGCCTGCAGAGGCTGGGACCCGGGCGTGGCACAGGGGCTCTACGGCGCCCCCTGGAACACAGTCAGAAATGTTGATGTATAGCTCACACATACTTGCACATATTCATATGAAACTCAGTACACATATAGATCTCATCGTGCCGAACAACTTTCGTATTGCATGTCATAGGCTCCACCCAACAGGAAGTCAGCTATTTAGAGTTATGTAAAAAGCGCATGCTCTGGAATTTGAAATACTTGTCATAGGTTTTTTTCTCGATTGCCGCCAAACTCGGTCAACATGATCTCAAGACACTGGGGATGAAAAATTGCCAGGGGATTTTTGATATCTCGAACGGTTTGCTCGTGGCGAGGCGTTGAAATTATGGCGAGAAATTAGAAACAGGAAGTGTCTAATACCATCCACATACATTTCCTGATTTTAATCAAACTTCATCAGATTATTCGTTGTATGATGTCGATCGCATATATGTGACTATTAGGAGTCAAAGTTATAGCGCCACCAACTGGCAGAAGGAAGTGTGTCATTTTCAAAATGATTTGAATTCAGCATCTTATTATTACTCGATTTGCTTCAAACTTCATCAGAATAATGTTAAAACACAGCTGATATAAATCTGCAAGGGGGATATTGATATCAAAAAAATTGTTGCCGTGGCAACATGTCAAACTGGAATACTTCTCAGGTGATTTTGAGGCATATAACATGCTTAGAATTTCATCAAACTCAGAACACATATCAGTATTAGTGACAGCTAGACACTGGCAAAAGTTCATAAGAGGGCGTGGAATAGGCACTCTATAGCGCCACCTTTTGTCAAAAGTGGGGGGGTTAGTTTTAGCTACAGACACCAAACTCAGTACAAAAATTGTTCTTATCAAGACGGACAACTTTCTAATTCACAGTCATCAGCTACGACCAACAGGAAGTCGGCTATTTTGATTTGAATGTGGATTATTTTTTACATTTAGCCGTGAATTAATGCATACTGCTCAGAGGAGAGTAACACTATACACACCAAACTTGGTCTACATGTTGAAAAAACATTGAGGAACTTAAATTGTGAATGGGTTTTGGATAGCTTGGATGGTTTTGTCGTGGTGATTTTTTTAAATGACAATAAAGATGGAATTATTAATTTTCCTGCATTTTTAAATTCCAAACACTTCAAAACCTTTTTTCATACAGAAAAAAAAGTTATTCTGAGTAAATATGCATAGTTTCATGACTTTACAACACTGTATGGATAACAGAAAATTAAAAAACTGTCAGACATCTCATCTCACTCTGTCCATCTGTTTAAGTGTGTGTGCTTAGACTTCCATTGTCTGAGAGAAATAGCGCCCCTACAGGTTCAGTTACCGGACTAAAAAAGGGAGGAGACTGTCTTTTGGTTTCGATTTTAAATCGGTTAAAATACAAATAAATACTTGGATTTAATTCACAGTGACAAGCTAAACCAACATATATGATTATTATCAGGTCAGGGCTCATTAATAATTGATGTGTGGTCAGTGATACGTGAGAAACACGAGAGATGAATCACCGCTCTGAGCAGGAGCGTGTGGAATGATGAGCTCAGAAAAAACGAGTTTATTCTTGTTTTATAGCTATTAAAAATAAAGTATTGCAGCGATATCACACAATTCACCAATTAGAGCACACCAAGAGCTAAATTAAGATGTTTTTGAACTGTTTGTGTGAAAATGAAATATTTGCGGCTGCCTATCTGAAATCACTGCCTCCGATCAGCGCGCACAGTGTCTCAGAGCTCAAAACAAACGAATTTATTCTTGTTTAAGAGCTTTTTAAAATAAATTATTGCCATAAATGCACACAATACATCCATTATAACACAACATGAGCTAAATGCAGGTGTTTGTGACCCGTTTAAGTGTGCAAGACTATTTGAAAGCGCGACTGGCAGAATAACATATATCTCTGGAGCTGCAGGATTCTGCCTTTCGTCGTAAGAACGAACACATCACGGACAAGATTATTTCAAAATACATAATAGCTTGGCTAATATAAACGAAAACAGCCACGTGAACATAAACTGTTGAGAATTAAATCTGAAGTGGATCTACTGGATTTTAATATTAAGTGACCGCATATACCAGCTGCTTCTGTCTTCAATTTTAATCTATATAAAAAAATTAAACTCATTCATCTTGGCTGCTTTTTTAATGTGTGTACGTATTTATTTATTATTTTGCTCTAACAAGACTTAATCTATATTTAATTAAATCAATTACATTTTATTTTACATTTGATTTGTCCATTTCTGCATCTAAACGCCTAAAAACCTAAAACATGCTCTATTATACTATTGTTAGCAATTTCTTTATCGTCCAAGTTATCTGGTGTACACGCTTTTATTTTCATAATAAACTCGTTTGTTAGATTATACACAGTTATAGTGGTCTATAATAAATATTGACAGGTTTTATTCAAGATGTTTAGAATGATCACCGTAGGCTAATTTTTTTAAATGTAAATCCAAAAAAAAAAAAAAAAAAAAAAAAAAAAAAAAAAAAATTAAATAAATTAAAAACATTGGAAAAGAATAACTTGTACTTTTTTATACATTTTGTATAGTTTCATAGTTTATGCATTATAGTTATAAAAACAAACAAATTTAGCCACTCACATAGAAATCTTAGGCCTTATCCTTTTCTGACAGTTTTAGGGATTTTTAAAAATCCTAAAAAACCTTATTTGTGCTGCAAATAATAATTTCAAACTAATTTGATACTGACCTCTGACATCCTGTGACATGATATTTATTTGAATTTACATAATCTCATGGATGTAACAGTAAATCTGTTCAGCTCACAGATCAAGACTAAGCTCTAATGCAAGCAGAACTTTCACAAATGCTTTTAGGTCAATAAAATCATTACAAAACACTTACAAATCATTTAAGGGATTTGATAACACTGTAAAATAATGTCTAATTTGTTAAGATTAGCAAATGCATTGATAACACTTTATAATAACTGCACTCATTAGTAAATAGTCAGTTCATGCTTCATAAAGCCTTGTCCCAATATTAATAGTCAGTAGTAAGCAGTTTATAAATACAGCTATAAATAGCTTGTTCTTGGTTTATAAGCACATTTATTAAAAAGGAGAGTAAAGGGTCAGTTATCTTCCTATGAAAAAAATAAATAAAAAATAAACAAACAACAACACTGATTGATACAGAACTCATAAATGTTATTGTGGATTTATGATAAACTCAGCCTGTAAATGAATTCATTCTCCTCCAAGAAGACACAAGTAGTTCACACCAAACTGTTTTAACATGAAGCCATATACTGAAGATGTTAAATTGCGAATGGGTTTAGGATACCTTAAATGGTGTGGCCATAGCGATTTATTAAAGTAACATAAAAAAAATACAATAGTAATTTTACTATATCTTTAAAATTTTTAATTCCAACTCTTCATAATTTTTTATATACGTAGAAGTCATCATTTGAAGGAAGCACAGTAAGTTTCATAGCTTTATCATTTTCAAGAGCCAGCATAAATTTAAAACTATCATAACATATAAATCAAGCTTGCAATTCTTAGTACCAATAATGGCCACCAGATGGAGCTATAGGATTACTTTTAAATAATTATTGTAGAAACAAGTATGATTTAAATCATTTATAGAAATCTTTCAAAGAAAAATAATATGAATTTTATGTATTTTACTGATAAAATGACATTCACTTAATTAGAATAACAAGCTGAAGTATTGTGAACTGTATATTAAGAATAATTCTTTATAGGCTTTATGGACAGATACGTTTTGAGTGACTTGAAGGATCAGCACCACATCCTCTTTTACCAGTTTAAAGAATGTATCTTACAGTACAGGTGCGGATGAATTTTGAATGGCTTGAATGGTTTTGTCGTGGTGATTTTTTAAAATATTAGTAAAAAAGTAACCAGTAAATGTCTTTTATTTTTTTAAGTGCAGCTTCTAAACACTTAAAAAAATTTACACATAGAAGACAAGTCATTCTGAGGAAATATGCATAGTTTCATGACTATACAACACTATATGGATGATAGAAAATTAAAAAACTATCATACATCTGATGTCACTCTGTCCCTCTGTCACTGTGGGTAATGTGTGTGTGTGTGTGTGTGTGTGTGTGTGTGTTAAGTGAATTAGTTGTGAAACTATCAGGGAGCATTTAGTCTCCAGTGCCAACATTTTACAGAACTGCCACTTTCCTGGAGTCTCAGAATTACAATGTGTCAGGTTCTGAGAAATCAAAGATTCCAAAAAATGATTTAATTAGAATACCATGAAGTATTGTGAAATACTATATATTAAGACTTTATATATAGGCTTTATGAACAGATTAGAGTGACTCGTGAAGGACCAGCACCACCTCCTCTTGTCCGATGGTTTGAGGAATATATTTTCCTGAATCCGGGGTTAAGATTTAGGAGCTCATTTTTATTCCACCTCCTTTCCTGAAAGTCTGTCTTGCAGAATTTACTAAAAATTAATCTTCACATTAATTCCTAATTATTTTGCAATTATTTTTGTCAGTTCTTCTTGACCTGTTTTTCTCTTCCAGCTTTCCTGGACTATTGTATAGCACTCATAAATGATTAAATAAAAAATAATGGTAGTTATTAAGATTGATATGGTTTGGAATTGGTAAAAAATGCTTGGAAAAAAATCACAATAAAACAATGTTTTAATGTTTAAGTTTGGAATATTAACTGACGTGAATGAATGCTATATAAACATTGTTCATGTTAACATAATGTTTATGAATGGAATCTTATTGTAAAGTGTTACTAAAGTTATATATATATATATTGTTCTGTGAATGTGATTTTAAAGTCTAGATGATTCGGATTAACCCTTTAACTGCCATATCCTTTAAAACCTCACTGCCAGAGGGATATTGTGAATGCATGTGCCCGCTGGGCACAGTTTACCTGATGCCACCGGGGTGGCGATGGCACTGGTGGCTTGAGCCCGCCATCGCTGCTTGCAGCTATATTTATTCTTATTATTATTATTCTTCTTCTCTAAGATGAATCGCATTTTTGAGGGCCTAAACATGCTCGAAAAGTCATGAAACTTTGCACACACCTCAGAACTGGCGAAAATTTACGTCTGATATGGGTTTCAGAAGTGGGTGTGCCAAAATGGCTCAACAGCGCCACCTATACACGTTCAACGGTGTGCGCCTCGAGCTACGTTTCATGTACATGTATGAAAATCGGTATACACATGTAACTCTCCAATACCTACAAAAAAGTCTCTTGGAGCAAAATCCGAAACCCAACAGGAAGTCGGTTATTTCAAATATTATGAGCAAATTTTGTGTCACTTTTGTCATTTCCATGCGTTGTATTTTAACGAACTCCTCCTAGAGATTAATTCAGATCAACACCAAATTTGGTATGCCTAATCTAAAGTCCTTTGCGATGTTAAATTGCGAAGCTTTTGAGTTTTCGTTGAAGGGCCTGTGTGTGGCGGCCTGGCGAATTTCGATGATTCGCCATGAAACAGGAAGTTGCTATAACTCAGACATACAATGACCAATCTGCCCCAAACTTCACATGTTGGATGAGACTCCTGTCCTGAACAGTTTGACACGACAATATTCAGTTATAGTCATAGCGCCACCTATTGGCAACAGGAAGTTACATATTTTAAGCTGCGACAAACTACTCCTAGAAATTTTTGACATCAATGTCTTTTTTGTCGTCAGTCTAATCTAAAGGCCTGTACGATGTTAAAATGAGAAGATCTTGAGTTTTCGTTAAAGGGCATGTCCATGGCGCCATGTCAAAGTTCGATGTCTCGCCATGGGAGTAGAAGTTGCTGTAACTCAGTCATAAAATATCAGATCTTGCCCAGACTTCAAATGTTTGATAAGAGTACTGACCTGAACACATCTGGAGGCTAATATTCCATTGGGTGTGGCAAAATGGCTCGATAGCGCCACCTATACATTTTCAATGGAGTGCGCCTCGAGCTACATGTCATATACATGTACGAAAATCGGTAAACATATGTAACACACCAATAGCTACAAAAAAGTCTCTTGGTACGAAATCCGAATCCCAACAGGAAGTCGGTTATTTTTAATTTTCCCTGCAAAATTGGTGTTGTTTTTGTCATTTTCAGGGGTTGTATTTTAACGAACTCCTCCTAGAGATTTATTCAGATCAACACCAAACTTGGTCAGTGTAATCTAAAGCCCTTTGCCATGTTAAATTGCGAAGGAATTGAGGTTTCGTTAAAGGGCGTGTCCATGGCGGCCTGACAAATTTCGATGATTCGCCGTGAAAAATGATGGTGCTATAACTCAGACATACAATGTCCAATCCGCCCCAAACTTCACATTTTTGTTAAGACTCTTCACCTGAACAGATCTACATGCCAATATTCAGTTATAGTCATAGCGCCACCTATTGGCAACTGGAAGTGACATATTTTACACTGTGACAAACTACTCCTAGAAATTTTATGACATCAATGTCTTTTTTGTGGTCAGTCTAATCTAAAGACCTGTGTGATGTTTAGTTGTGAAGATCTTGAATTTTTGTTAAAAGGCATGTCCATGTCGCCATGACGAAGTTCGATGTCTCGCCATGGGAATAAAAGATGTTATAACTCAGGCATAAAATGTCCGATCTTGCCCAAACTTCACATGTGAGATAAGGGTCCTGGCTTGAACACATCTGAAGGCCAATATTCCATTATAACGATAGCGCCACCTGCTGGCAACAGGAAGATTGGCACACATATGGAATAAACTTTGATATATTGCACTTATATTTATGAGTTTAAATGCATATTTCTCAACGTTCACCTTTTTACTAAAGCCACACGATGGTGGTGAGCCCGGGTGCGAGGGCCCGTTCATCGCTGCTTGCAGCTTTAATTAGGGCTCAAGCCCGAAGGGGCGAAGAGCCCTATTGTTCTTCTAAGGATTATTAGGGCTCAAGCCCAAAGGGCGAGAGGCCTATTGTTTTCCTTAGGATTATTTTTTATTATTATTATTATTATTATTATTATTATTTTTTTCCAACGTCTCGGGGGCTTTTGGGGCCCTTAACTTGCTTAAAAAGTCTTGAAAATTGGCACACAGATTGGAACCTGCGGCCATTAGGGCCGGGCAGAGACTGATACACGGGCGTGGCACAGGGGCTCTACAGCGCCCCCTGGAATATGGAGGGCCATATATCATACATTCTTGCTCGTAGACGTATGAAACTCGGTACACATATAAATCTCATCAATCCAAACAACTTTTGTATTGCATATCATAGGCTCCGCCCAACAGGAAGTTGGCTATTTAGGGTTTAGTATTCAAATTTTTCGTCAAAGTTGTGGGGGCTTTTGGGGTCCTTAACATACTCAAAAACTCTTGAAAATTTGCGCACACTTTGGAATCTGTGGCCTTTAGGAGCCTGCAGAGGCTGGGACCCGGGCGTGGCACAGGGGCTCTACGGCGCCCCCTGGAACACAGTCAGAAATGTTGATGTATAGCTCACACATACTTGCACATATTCATATGAAACTCAGTACACATATAGATCTCATCGTGCCAAACAACTTTCGTATTGCATGTCATAGGCTCCGCCCATCAGGAAGTCAGCTATTTAGAGTTATGTAAAAAGCGCATGCTCTGGAATTTGAAATACTTGTCATAGGTTTTTTTCTCGATTGCCGCCAAACTCGGTCAACATGATCTCAAGACACTGGGGATGAAAAATTGCCAGGGGATTTTTGATATCTCGAATGGTTTGCTCATGGCGAGGCGTTGAAATTATGGCGAGAAATGAGAAACAGGAAGTGTCTAATACCGTCCACATACATTTCCTGATTTTAATCAAACTTCATCAGATTATTCGTTGTATGATGTCGATCGCATATATGTGACTATTAGGAGTCAAAGTTATAGCGCCACCAACTGGCAGAAGGAAGTGTGACATTTTCAAAATGATTTGAATTCAGCATCTTATTATTACTCGATTTGCTTCAAACTTCATCAGAATAATGTTAAAACACAGCCGATATAAATCTGCAAGGGGGATATTGATATCTAAAAAATTGTTGGCGTGGCAACATGTCAAACTGGAATACTTCTCAGGTGATTTTGAGGCAAATAACATACTTAGAATTTCACAAAACTCTGAACACACATCAGTATTTCTGATAGGAACTTAAATTGTGAATGGATTTTGGATAGCTTGAATGGTTTTGCCGTGGTGATTTTTTTAAATGACCTTACAAAGGGAATCATTATTGTATTTTTAAATTGCAGCTTCCAAACACGTCAAAGAATTTTTTCATACAGATGAAAAAGTCATTCTGAGGAAATATGCATAGTTTAACGACTTTACAACACTGTATGGATAACAGAAAATTAAAAAACTGTCAGACATCTCATCTCACTTTGTCCCTCTGTTTGAGTGTATGTGCTTCAGACTTCCATTGTCTGAGAGAAATTGCGCCCCTACAGGTTCAATTCCCGAACTTTTACTTTCACTTTTAAATCGGTTAAAAATACAAATAAATACTTAGATTTAATTCACACTGACAAGCTAAACCAACATATCTGATTATTACCGGTTCAGGGCTCATGGATAAATAATTTCTGGCCAGAGATACGTGAGAAATAGGAGAGATGAATCACCGCTGTGATCACGAGCGTCTGGAGTAAAGAGCTCAGAGAAAACGAATTTATTCCTGTTTTAAAGCTTTTAAAAATAAATTATTACAGCGATATCACACAATCAACCAATTAGAACACACCAAGAGCTAAATTCAGATGTTTTTGAACTGTTTGTGTGAAAATGAAATATTTGTGGCTGCCTATCTGAAATCACCGCTCCGATCAGCGCGTACAGTGTCGAGCTCAAAACAAACGAATTTATTCTTGTTTAAGAGCTTTTTTAAATAAAATATTACCACAAATGCACACAATAAACCCATTGTAACACTACAAGAGCTAAATGCAGGTGTTTGTGACCTGTTTAAGTGTGCAAGACTATTTGAAAGCGCGACTGGCAGAATAACATATCTCTCGAGCTGCAGGTTTCTGTCTTTCGTCGTACGAACGAACACATCACGGACAAGATTATTTCAAAATACATAATAGCTTGGCGAATATAAACGAAAACAACCACGTGAACATAAACTGGATCTACTGGATTTGAATATTAAAGTGACCACATTTACCACTTGCTTCTGTCTTCAATTTTAATCTATATAAAAAAGGAAACTCATTCGACTTGGCTGCTTTTTTAACGTGTGCGTATTTATTTATTTACCTTTTTATACATTTTGTATAATTTCATAGTTTGTGTATTACAATTATAAAAACAAAAATAAATTTAGCCACTCACATAGAAATAGCTTAGGCCTTAACCTTTTTCTGACAGTTTTAGGGATTTTTAAAAATCCTAAAAAAAACTTATTTGTGCTGCAAATAATAATTTCAAACTCATTTGATACTGACCTATGACATCCTGTGACATTATATTTATTTGAATTTACATAATCTCATAGATGTAACAGTAAATCTGTTCAGCTCACAGATCAATACTAAGCTGTAATGCAAGTAGAACTTTCACAAATGCTTATGAGTCATTTAAGGATTTGATAACACTGTAAAATAATGTCTAATTTGTTAACATTAGCAAATTCATTGATAACACTTTATAATAACTGCACTCATTAGTAAATAGTCAGTTCATGCTTTATAAAGCCTTGTCCCAATATTAATAGTCAGTAGTAAGCAGTTTATAAATACAGCTATAAATAGCTTGTCCTTGGTTTATAAGCACATTTATTAAAAAGGAGAGTAAAGGGTCAGTTATCTTCCTATGAAAAATAAAAGATAAAAATAAACAAACAACAACAACACAGATTGATACAGAACTCAGAAATTTTATTGTGGATTTATGATAAAATCAGCCTGTAAATGAATTCATACTCCTCCTCATACTACTCCATACTCCTTTTTCAACATGATGCCAATATACTGAGATGTTAAATTGTGAATGGGTTTAGGATAGCTTAAATGGTGTTGCCATAGAGATTTATTAAAGTAACATAAAAAATACAATAGTTATTTTACTATATCTTTAAAATTTTTCATTCTAACTCTTCATAATTTTTTATATAAGTAGAAGTCCTCATTTGAAGGAAGCACAGTAAGTTTCATAGCTTTATCATTTTCAAGAGCCAGCATAAAATTAAAACTATCATAACTTATAAATCAAGCTTGCAATTCTTAGTACCTATAATGGCCACCAGAGGGAGCTATAGGATTACTTTTAAATAATTATTGGAGAAACGAGTATGATTTAAATCATTTATAGAAATCTTTCAAATAAAATAATATGTATTTTAGGAATTTTACTGATAAAATGACCCTCACTTAATTAGAATAACAAGCTGAAGTATTGTGAACTGTATATTAAGAATAATTCTTAATAGGCTTTATGGACAGATACGTTTTAAGTGACTCTTGAAGGTTCAGCACCACATCCTCTTTTACCACTGTTTAAAGAATTAATCTTACAGAACAGGTGTGAATGAATTTTGGATAGCTTGAATGGTTTTGTCGTGGTGATTTTTTGAAATAATAGTAAAAAAGGAACCAGTAAAAAAAAGTGCAGCTTCTAAACACTTCAAAAAAAATGTACACATAGAAGACAAGTCATTCTGAGGAAATATGCATAGTTTCATGACTATACAACATTATATGGATGACAGAAAATTAAAAAACATACATCTGATGTCACTCTGTCCCTCTGTCACTGTGTGTGTGTGTTTGTGTGTGTTTTAAGTGAATTAGGTGTGAAACTATCAGTGAGCATTTAGTCTCCAGCACCAACATTTTACAGAACTGGCACTTTCCTGGAGTCTCAGAATTACAATGTGTCAGGTTCTGAGAGATCTAAGATTCCAAAAAAATATTTAATTAGAATACCATGAAGTATTGTGAAATACTATATATTAAGACTTTATATATAGGCTTAATGAACAGATTAGACTGACTCGTGAAGGACCAGCACCACCTTCTCTTGTTTGATGGTTTGAGGAATATATCTTCCAGAATCCGGGATTAAGATTTAGGAGCTCATTTTTATTCCACCTCCTTTCCTGAAAGTCTGTCTTGCAGAATTGACTAAAAATTAATCTTCACATTAATTCCTAATTCTTTTGCAATTCTTTTGTCAGTTCTTCTTGACCTGTTTTTCTCTTCCAGCTTTCCTGGACTATTGTATAGCACTCATAAATGATTAAATAAAAAATAATGGTAGTTATTAAGATTGATATGGTTTGGAATTGGTAAAATGTGCTTGGAAAAAAATCACAATAAAACAATGTTTTAATGTTTAAGTTTGGAATATTAACTGACATGAATGAATGCTATATAAATATTGTTCATGTTAACATAATGTTTATAAATGAAATCTTATTGTAAAGTGTTACTAAAGTTATATATATATATATATATATTGTTCTGTGAATGTGATTTTAAAGTCTAGATGATTTGGATTAACCCTTTAACTGCCATATCAAGTTCAAGTTCAAGTTCAAGTTCAATTTATTTGTATAGCGCATTTACAACAGCCTCCTGGCTGACCAAAGTGCTTTAACATAAGAGCAAGAATATTACACATACATAAAAATAGACCAGACAAAAAATTTAAAACCACCCATTTCAAAATGTAGCATAACACAGTAGTCAGTACACTAAGGAAAATAAAAAAGTTTTTAGCAAAGATTTAAAAATAGACAAGGAAGGGGCCAGTCTGATCTCTAAAGGCAGGGTATTCCAGAGTCGTGGCCCAGCCACTGCAAATGCACGCTCCCCTCTACGCTCCCCTCTATCCTTTAAAACCTCACTGCCAGAGGGATATTGTGAATGCATGTGCCCGCTGGGCACAGTTTACCTGATGCCACCGGGGTGGTGATGGCATTGGTGGCTTGAGCCCGCCATCGCTGCTTGCAGCTATATTTTTTTATTATTATTATTATTATTATTATTTTTTTCTAACGTTAAGGGGGCTTTTGGGGTCCTTAACATGCTCGAAAACTCTTGAAAATTGGCACACAGATTGGAACCTGCGGCCATTAGGGTCGGGCAGAGACTGATACACGGGCGTGGCACAGGGGCTCTACAGCGCCCCCTGGAATACTGAGGGCCATATATCATACATACTTGCACGTAGACACATGAAACTCGGTACACATGTAGATCTCATTAAACCAAACAACTTTCGTACTGCATATCATAGGCTCCGCCCAACAGGAAGTTGGCTATTTAGGGTTTATTATTCATATTTTTGGTCAAAGTTGTGGGGGCTTTTGGGGTCCCTAACATACTCAAAAACTCTTGAAAATTTGCACACACTTTGGAATCTGTGCCCTTTAGGAGCCTGCAGAGGTTGGGACCCGGGCGTGGCACAGGGGCTCTACGGCGCCCCCTGAAACACAGTCATAAATGTTGATGTATAGCTCACACATACTTGCACATATTCATATGAAACTCAGTACACATATAGATCTCATCGTGCCGAACAACTTTCGTATTGCATGTCATTGGGCTCCGCCCAACAGGAAGTCAGCTATTTAGAGTTATGTAAAAAGCGCATGCTCTGGAATTTGATATACTTGTCATAGGTTTTTTACTCGTTTACCACCAAACTCGGTCAACATGATCTCAAGACATTGGGGATGAAAAATTGCCAGGGGATTTTTGATATCTCGAACGGTTTGCTCGTGGCGAGGCGTTGAAATTATGGCGAGAATTGAGAAACAGGAAGTGTCTAATACCATCCACATACATTTCCTGATTTCAATCAAACTTCATCAGATTATTCATTGTATGATGTCGATCGCATATATGTGATTATTAGGAGTCAAAGTTATAGCGCCACCAACTGGCAGCAGGAAGTGTGTCATTTTCAAAATGCTTTAAATTCAGCATCCTATTTTTATTCGATTTGCTTCAAACTTCATCAGAATAATGTTAAAACACAGCCGATATGAATCTGCTGGGGGAAATTGGATATCTAAAAATATTGTTGCCGTGGCAACATGTCAAACTGGAATACTTCTCAGGTGATTTTGAGGCAAATAACATGCTTAGAATTTCATCAAACTCAGAACACATATCAGTATTAGTGACAGCTAGACACTGGCAAAAGTTCATAAGAGGGCGTGGAAGAGGCACTCTATAGCGCCACCTTTTGTCAAAAGTGGGGGGGTTAGTTTTAGCTACAGACACCAAACTCAGTACAAAAATTGTTCTTATCAAGACGGACAACTTTCTAATTCACAGTCATCAGCTACGACCAACAGGAAGTCGGCTATTTTGATTTGAATGTGGATTGTTTTTTACATTTAGCTGTGAATTAATGCATACTGCTCAGAGGAGAGTAACACTATACACACCAAACTTTGTCTACATGTTGAAAAAACATTGAGGAACTTAAATTGTGAATGGGTTTTGGATAGCTTGGATGGTTTTGTCGTGGTGATTTTTTTAAATGACAGTAAAGATGGAATTATTAATTTTCCTGCATTTTTAAATTCCAAACACTTCAAAACCTTTTTTCATACAGAAAAAAAGTTATTCTGAGTGAATATGCATAGTTTCATGACTTTACAACACTGTATGGATAACAGAAAATTAAAAAACTGTCAGACATCTCCTCTCACTCTGTCCCTCTGTTTGAGTGTGTGTGCTTAGACTTCCATTGTCTGAGAGAAAATGCGCCCCTACAGGTGCAGTTACCGGAGTTAAAGAGGGAGGAGACTGTCTTTTGGTTTCACTTTTAAATCGGTTAAAATACAAATAAATACTTGGATTTAATTCACACTGACAAGCTAAACCAACATATATGATTATTATCAGGTCAGGGCTCATTAATAATTGATGTGTGGTCAGTGATACGTGAGAAACACGAGAGATGAATCACCGCTCTGAGCAGGAGCGTGTGGAATGATGAGCTCAGAAAAAACGAGTTTATTCTTGTTTTATAGCTATTAAAAATAAAGTATTGCAGCGATATCACACAATTCACCAATTAGAACACACCAAGAGCTAAATTAAGATGTTTTTGAACTGTTTGTGTGAAAATGAAATATTTGCGGCTGCCTATCTGAAATCACTGCCTCCGATCAGCGCGCACAGTGTCACAAGTTCAAAACTAACGACTTATTCTTGTTTAAGAGCTTTTTTAAATAACTTATTGCCATAAATGCACACAATACATCCATTATAACACAACACGAGCTAAATGCAGGTGTTTGTGACCCGTTTAAGTGTGCAAGACTATTTGAAAGCGCGACTGGCAGAATAACATATATCTCTGGAGCTCCAGGATTCTGCCTTTCGTCGTGAGAACGAACACATCACGGACAAGATTATTTCAAAATACATAATAGCTTGGCTAATATAAACGAAAACAGCCACGTGAACATAAACTGTTGAGAATTAAATCTGAAGTGGATCTACTGGATTTTAATATTAAGTGACCGCATATACCAGCTGCTTCTGTCTTCAATTTTAATCTATATAAAAAATTAAACTCATTAATCTTGGCTGCTTTTTTAATGTGTGTAGGTATTTATTTATTATGTTGCTCTAACAAGACTTAATCTATATTTAATTAAATCAATTACATTTTATTTTACATTTGATTTGTCCATTTCTGCATCTAAACGCCTAAAAACATAAAACATGCTCTATTATATTATTGTTAGCAATTTCTTTATCGTCCAATTTATCTGGTGTACACGCTTTTATTTTCATTATAAACTTGTTTGTTAGATTATACACAGTTACAGTGGTCTATAATAAATATTAACAGGTTTTATTCAAGCTGTTTAGAATGATTGCGTAGGCTAATTTTTTTAAATGTAAAAAAAAAAAAAAAAAAAAAAAAAAAAACATTGGAAAAGAATAACTGTTGTACATTTTTATAAATTTTGTATAATTTCATAGTTTATGCATTATAGTTATAAAAACAAATAAATTTAGCCACTCACATAGAAATCTTAGGCCTTATCCTTTTCTGACAGTTTTAGGGATTTTTAAAAATCCTAAAAAACCTTATTTGTGCTGCAAATAATAATTTCAAATTAATTTGATACTGACCTCTGACATCCTGTGACATGATATTTATTTGAATTTACATAATCTCATGGATGTAACAGTAAATCTGTTCAGCTCACAGATCAAGACTAAGCTGTAATGCAAGCAGAACTTTCACAAATACTTGTAGGTCAATAAAATCATTACAAAACACTTACAAATCATTGAAAGGATTTAATAACACTGTAAAATAATGTCTAATTTGTTAACATTAGCAAATGCATTGATAACACTTTATAATAACTGCACTCATTAGTAAATAGTCAGTTCATGCTTCATAAAGCCTTGTCCCAATATTAATAGTCAGTAGTAAGCAGTTTATAAATACAGCTATAAATAGCTTGTTCTTGGTTTATAAGCACATTTATTAAAAAGGAGAGTAAAGGGTCAGTTATCTTCCTATGAAAAATAAAAATAAACAAACAACAACACAGATTGATACAGAACTCAGAAATGTTATTGTGGATTTATGATAAAATCAGCCTGTAAATGAATTCATTCTCCTCTAAGAAGACATAAGTAGTTCACACCAAACTGTTTTAACATGAAGCCATATACTGAAGATGTTAAATTTCGAAAGGGTTTAGGATACCTTAAATGGTGTGGCCATAGCGATTTATTAAAGTAACATAAAAAAATACAATAGTTATTTTACTATATCTTTAACATTTTTAATTCCAACTCTTCATAATTTTTTATATACGTAGAAGTCATCATTTGAAGGAAGCACAGTAAGTTTCATAGCTTTATCATTTTCAAGAGCCAGCATAAAATTAAAACTATCATAACATATAAATCAAGCTTGCAATTCTTAGTACCAATAATGGCCACCAGATGGAGCTATAGGATTACTTTTAAATAATTATTGTAGAAACAAGTATAATGATTTAAATCATTTATAGAAATCTTTCAAAGAAAAATAATATGAATTTGATGTATTTTACTGATAAAATGACCCTCACTTAATTAGAATAACAAGCTGAAGTATTGTGAACCGTATATTAAGAATAATTCTTTATAGGCTTTATGGACAGATACGTTTTGAGTGACTCTTGAAGGATCAGCACCACATCCTCTTTTACCACTGTTTAAAGAATGTATCTTACAGTACAGGTGCGGATGAATTTTGAATGGCTTGAATGGTTTGTCGTGGTGATTTTTTTAAATAACAGTAAAAAAGTAACCAGTAAATGTCTTTTATTGTTTTAAAGTGCAGCTTCTAAACACTTAAAAAAATTGTACACATAGAAGACAAGTCATTCTGGGGAAATATGCATAGTTTCATGACTATACAACACTATATGGATGATAGAAAATTAAAAAAACTATCATACATCTGATGTCACTCTGTCCCTCTGTCACTGTGGGTAATGTGTGTGTGTGTGTGTGTGTGTGTGTTAAGTGAATTAGGTGTGAAACTATCAGGGAGCATTTAGTCTCCAGCGCCAACATTTTACAGAACTGCCACTTTCCTGGAGTCTCAGAATTACAATGTGTCAGGTTCTGAGAGATCTAAGATTCCAAAAAATGATTTAATTAGAATACCATGAAGTATTGTGAAATACTATATATTAAGACTTATATATATATATAAGACTATATATAGGCTTTCTGAACCGATTAGAGTGACTCGTGAAGGACCAGCACCACCTCCTCTTGTCCGATGGTTTGAGGAATATATCTTCCAGAATCCGGGATTAAGATTTAGGAGCTCATTTTTATTCCACCTCCTTTCCCGGAAAAGTCTGTGTTGCAGAATTGACTAAAAATTAATCTTCACATTAATTCCTAATTATTTTGCAATTCTTTTTGTCAGTTCTTCTTGACCTGTTTTTTTTTTTTTTCTTCTTCTTTTCTGACCTCATGACCCAGTCAGCATTTTTGTACAATGGTCAAGTCTTAACTTATCCATTTCTGTATTGCATTTGTGTTTGATATTTCTCATGGGTATTTCATAATTTTCGACTTTGAGTTAAAATAGTTTGAGTTAAAACTCTTTTTTAGTGCATTTCATCTGTAAAAGAAAACATGCCTAATAATTCTGCACATGAATATAAGGAGTTTTTCTCTTCCAGCTTTCCTGGAGTATTGTATAACACTCATGAATGATTAAATAAAAAATAATGGTAGTTATTAAGATTGATATGGTTTGGAATTGGTAAAATGTGCTTGGAAAAAAATCACAAAACAATGTTTTAATGTTTAAGTTTGGAATATTAACTGACATGAATGAATGCTATATAAATATTGCTCATGTTAACATAATGTTTATAAATGAAATCTTATTGTAAAGTGTTACTATATATATATATATATATATATTGTTCTGTGAATTTGATTTTAAAGTCTAGATGATTCGGATTAACCCTTTAACTGCCATATCCTTTAAAACCTCACTGCCAGAGGGATATTGTGAATGCATGTGCCCGCTGGGCACAGTTTACCTGATGCCACCGGGGTGGCGATGGCATTGGTGGCTTGAGCCCGCCATCGCTGCTTGCAGCTATATTTCTTATTATTTCTTTTATTTTTTATTAAACCTTCCAGGCATTTTTGGGGGCCTTAACATGCTCAAAAACTCTTGAAAATTGGCACACACATTGGAATCTGCGGCCATCAGGACGCTGCAGAGGCTGGGACCCGGGCGTGGCACAGGGGCTCTACAGCGCCCCCTGGAACACCTTCAGAAATCTTGAACCATAGCTCACACACACTTGCATGTATTTATATGAAACTCGGTACACTTATAGATCTCATTGAGCTGAACAACTTTCACACTTTATGTCATAGGCTCCGCCCAACAGGAAGTCAGCTATTCAGGGCTGTTTAAAAAAAGCATGCTCTGGAATTTGAAATACTCCTCTGAGGTTTTCAACCCGTTCGCCACGAAACTCGGTGAACACGATCTCAAGACATTGGGGATGAAAAATTGCGAGGGGATTTTTGATATCTCGAACGGTTTGCCCGTGGCGAGGCGTGTAATTTATGGCGAGAAATGAGAAACAGGAAATGTCTAATAACATCCACATACATTTCCTGAATTTGATCAAACTTCATTGGTTTGTTCGTTGTATGATACCGATCGTATATATGTGAATATTAAGAGTCAACGTTATAGCGCCACCAACTGGCAGCAGGAAGTGTGTCATTTTCCAAATGCTTTGAATTCAGCATCTTATTTTTACTCGATTTACTTAAAACTTCATCAGAATAATGAAAAAACACGGCCGATGTAAATCTGTTGTGGGGATATTGATATCTGATATAGTGTTGCCATGGCAACGTGTCAAACTTGAATGTTCTGTTATGGTGAGTTTGAGGCAGACAACAAGCTCAGATTTACATGAAACTCAAAACACATATCAGTATTAGTGATAGCTAGACAATGGCAAAAGCTTTTAAAAGGGCGTGGAAGAGGCACTCTATAGCGCCACCTTTTGTCAAAAGTGGGGGGGTTAGTTTTAGCTACAGACACCAAACTTGGTACATAAATTGTTCTTTTCAAGACGGACAACTTTCTAATTCACAGTCATCAGCTACGACCAACAGGAAGTCGGCTATTTTGATTTGAATATTTAAATTGAGCTCTGATTTAATGCATACTCCTCAGAGGAAATGTTCACTATACTCACCAAACTTTGTCTACATGTTGAAAAAACATTGAGGAACATAAATTGCGAACGGATTTTGATTAGCTTGAACGGTTTGGTCGTGGTGATTTTTTGAAATGACAGTAAAAAGGGAATCATTAATTGTCTTGTATTTTTAAATTGCAGCTTCCAAACACTTAAAAAAAAAATTCATACAGAGATCAAATCATTCTGAGGACATATGCATAGTTTCATGACTTTACAACACTGTATGATTAAAAGAAAATTAAAAAACTGTCAGACATCTCAACTCACTCTGTCCCTCTGTTTGAGGAATGTATGTGTGCTGAGTGTGTGTGTGTGTGTGTGTGTGTGTGAGTGTGTGTGTGTGAGTGGGGGATGGGCATGAGCTGAGTGGCAGACACAATGAGAGAGAGAAAGAGAGAGAGAGAGAGAGAGACTTAATCATCTCTTTAATCACCAGAAAAAAAAAGTATTTTAAATTGTTATTTTTTGTTGCTGTTGCTAACATTGCTGTTTTCATTAAAACTTAAGAAATCTCTTAGGCCTTATCCTTTTCTGACAGTTTCAGGAATTAAAAACAAAATTCTAAAAATACTTATTTGTGCTGCAAATAATAATTTCAACTCATTTGATACTGACCTATTCCATCATGTGACATGACATGTATCTACATTTTAAAAATCTCATGGATGTAACAGTAAAACTGTTCAGCTCACAGATGAAGACTAAGCTGTAATGCAAGCAGAACTTTCACAAATGCTTATAAGTCATTAAAGGATTTTATAACACTGTAAAATAATGTCTAATTTGTTAACATTAGTAAATGCATTGGTAACACTTTATAATAACTGCACTCATTAGTAAATAGTCAGTTCATGCTTTATAAAGTCTTGTCCCAACTTAAACAGTCATTAATAAGCATCTTATAAATACAGCTATAAATAGCTTGATCTTGGTTTATAAGCACATTTATTAAAAAGGAGAGTAAAGGGTCAGTTATCTTCCTATGAAAAATAAAAAAATGAAAATAAACAAACAACAACACAGATTGATACAGAACTCAGAAATTTTATTGTGGATTTATGATCAAATCAGCCTGTAAATGAATCATACTCCTCCAAGAAGACACAAGTAGTTCACATCAAACTTTTTCAACATGATGCCAATATACTGAAGATGTTAAATTGCGAATGGGTTTAAGATACCTTAAATGGTGTGGCCATACCGATTTATTAAAGTAACATAAAAAAATACAATAGTTATTTTACTATATCTTTAACATTCTTCATTCCAACTCTTCATAATTTTTTATATACGTAGAAGTCATCATTTGAAGGAAGCACAGTAAGTTTCATAGCTTTATCATGTCCAGGAGCCAGCATAAAATTAAAACTATCATAACATATAAATCAAGCTTGCAATTCTTAGTACCAATAATGGCCACCAGATAGGATTACTTTTAAATAATTATTGTAGAAACGAATATGATTTAAATCATTTATAGAAATCTTTCAAAGAAAAATATGTATTTTACTGATAAAATGACCCTCACTTAATTAGAATAATATGCTGAAGTATTGTGAAATACTGTGTATTAAGAATAATTCTTTATAGGCTTTTATGGACAGATAAGTTTGGAGTGACTCTTGAAGGATCAGCACCACATCCTCTTTTACCACTGTTTAAAGAATGTAGCTTACAGAACAGGTGCGGATGAATTTTGGATAGCTTGAATGGTTTTGTCGTGGTGATTTTTTGAAATAACAGTAAAAAAGTAACCAGTAAATGTCTTTTATTGTTTTAAAGTGCAGCTTCTAAACACTTCAAAAAAATGTACACATAGAAGACAAGTCATGCTGAGGAAATATGCATAGTTTCATGACTATACAACACTATATGGATGAGAGAAGATTAAAAAAACTACCATACATCTTATGTCACTCTGTCCCTCTGTCACTGTGGGTAATGTGTGTGTGTGTGTGTGTGTGTGTGTGTGTTTGTGTGTTAAGTGTGTGTTTGTTAAGTGTGTGTGCTGAGTTTGTGTGAATGTGTGAGAGAGGGGATGGGCTTGGTGTCAGAGAGAGAGAGAGAGAGAGAGAGAGAGAGAGAGGGAGGGAGACTTAATCATCTCTTTAATCACCAGCAGAGAAAAAATAAGCAATTTTGTGTTGTTGTTGTTGTTTTTTCATCATTACAGCTTAAGAAATATCTTAGGCCTCAACATCAACTGTTGCTGCTTTAAATAGCCTTCTCCCAAAATTAATAGTCATTAGTAAGCATTTTATAAATACAGCTATAATTAAATTGTTCATGGTTTATATGCACATTTATTTTGAGGAGATTAAAGGCTGTAATCTTTCTAAAAAAAATAAAAAAAATAAACAAACACAGAACTCAGAAACATTTATTTCAAGATACAATAAAAGAAAACTGTACACTATATATATATATATATATATATATATATATATATATATATATACACAATTGCATAAGTTTATATTTAATTTTTTTTTATCAAGTCAAAAATAACAGCAAATAACAATGTCAATAAAAAAACGCAATAATATTAGAATAGCACAACATATTGTGGAATACTATATTAATAAGACTTTATATATAGGCTTTATGAACGACGGCTTGAGGAATATATCTTCCAGATAGTACCGCCGCTCCCTATATGCAGAATACGCAGTATTCGTAGGGCACCAACTCCCAGAGGGGGCACCATCCCAGTAGCTCAAAAAAAATAAAACATGCGCCATTCTCCCATCCGCGCTCGCGACCGCTCGGACATTTGCGGATGAATGTTCGTAATTGATGGATGGACATCTATGCCCCGGTAAAAGACATCAGCAATCCGGCACAGAGAAAAGAAAAATAAAGTCAAAAACAGGCATAAAGTTGGCTTGACATTGGACATTCGAGAGTCTCAAATTTAGGGACCGTCTCTAAAGTTACATGTGATATTGTTATACACTTTTCTAACGTCAGTAGTATTTGAAGAGAATGACTTAGTCATAAAACAACTGTAATTGTCCATCTAGATGACAGCTATAATGCACAATTAAATTGAATGTTTGATATTTATTAAAACAAACTGTAAGTCATATGTAAATTATGCTACTTTTTCACATGGGCTCAAACGCAAATTTGAAGCTCAATAGCATTTGAGGAAAAAGACTTGCAGTCATAAAACAATTGTAATGTGTTCATTTAGGTGTCAGCTACAATGCACACCTTATACATTTTTTATATATATTAAAAAAAAGTGTTACTAAAGTTTTATATATTGTTCTGTGTATGTGATTTCAAAGTCTAGATGGGTCGGATTAACCCTTTAACTGCCATATCCCTTAAAATTTGATTGCCAGAGGGTTACTGTAAATGCTTATGCCCGCTGGGCACAGTTTTCCCGATGCCACCGGGGTGGCGTTGCACTGATGGCTTGAGCCCGCCATCGCTGCTTGCAGCTATATTTATTATTATTTTTATTTTTTTTTAAACCTTCCGGGCATTTTTGGGGGCCTTAACATACTCAAAAACTCTTGAAAATTGGCACACACATTGGAATCTGCGGCCATCAGGACGCCACAGAGACTGGGACCCGGGCGTGGCACAGGGGCTCTACAGCGCCCCCTGGAACACCGTCAGAAATCTTGAACCATAGCTCACACACGCTTGCATGTATTTATATGAAACTCGGTACACTTATAGATCTCATTGAGCTGAACAACTTTTGCGCTCTATGTCATAGGCTCCGCCCAACAGGAAGTCAGCTATTCAGGGCTGTTTAAAAAAAGCATGCTCTGGAATTTGATATACTTGTCATAGGTTTTTTACTTGATTGCCACGAAACTCGGGCAACATGATCTCAAGACATTGGGGATGAAAAATTGCCAGGGGATTTTTGATATCTCAAACGGTTTGCTCGTGGCGAGGCGTTGAAATTAGAGCAATAAATGAGAAACAGGAAATGCCTAATAACATCCACATACATTGCCTGAGTTTGATCAAACTTCATCGGTTTGTTCGCTGTATGATACCGATCGTATATATGTGACTATTAAGAGTCAACGTTATAGCGCCACCAACTGGCAGCAGGAAGTGTGTCATTTTCAAAATGCTTTGAATTCAGCATCTTATTTTTACTCGATTTGCTGCAAATTTCATCAGAATAATGACAAAACACGGCCGATGAAAATCTGTTGTGGGGATATTGATATCTAATATAGTGTTGCCATGGCAAAGTGTCAAACTTGAATATTCTGTTATGGTGAGTTTGAGGCAGATAACAAGCTCAGATTTACATGAAAGTCAAAACACATATTGGTATTATTGATAGCTAGACAATGGCAAAAGTTCATAAGAGGGCGTGGAAGAGGCACTCTATAGCGCCACCTTTTGTCAAAAGTGGGGGGTTAGTTTTAGTTACAGACACCAAACTCAGTACAAAAATTGTTCTTATCAAGACTGACAACTTTCTAATTCACAGTCATCAGCTACGATCAACAGGAAGTCGGCTATTTTGATTTGAATGTGGATTGTTTTTTACATTTAGCTGTGAATTAATGCATACTGCTCAGAGGAAAGTAACACTATACACACCAAACTTTGTCTACATGTTGAAAAAACATTGAGGAACTTAAATTGTGAATGGGTTTTGGATAGCTTGGATGGTTTTGTCGTGGTGATTTTTTTAAATGACAGTAAAGATGGAATTATTAATTTTCCTGCATTTTTAAATTCCAAACACTTCAAAACCTTTTTTCATACAGAAAAAAAAAGTTATTCTGAGTAAATATGCATAGTTTCATGACTTTACAACACTGTATGGATAACAGAAAATTAAAAAACCGTCAGAAATCTCATCTCACTCTGTCCCTCTGTTTGAGTGTGTGTGCTTAGACTTCCATTGTCTGAGAGAAAATGCGCCCCTACAGGTGCAGTTACCGGACTAAAAAAGGGAGGAGACTGTCTTTTGGTTTCACTTTTAAATCGGTTAAAATACAAATAAATACTTGGATTTAATTCACACTGACAAGCTAAACCAACATATATGATTATTATCAGGTCAGGGCTCATTAATAATTGATGTGTGGTCAGTGATACGTGAGAAACAGGAGAGATGAATCACAGCTCTGAGCAGGAGCATGTGGAATGATGAGCTCAGAAAAAACGAGTTTATTCTTGTTTTATAGCTATTAAAAATAAAGTATTGCAGCGATATCACACAATTCACCAATTAGAGCATACCAAGAGCTAAATTAAGATGTTTTTGAACTGTTTGTGTGAAAATGAAATATTCGCGGCTGCCTATCTGAAATCACTGCCTCCGATCAGCGCGCACAGTGTCACAAGTTCAAAACTAACGAATTTATTCTTGTTTAAGAGCTTTTTAAAATAAATTATTGCCATAAATGCACACAATACATCCATTATAACACACCAAGAGCTAAATGCAGGTGTTTGTGACCCGTTTATGTGCGCAAGGCTATTTGAAAGCGCGACTGGCAGAATAACATATATCTCTGGAGCTGCAGGATTCTGCCTTTCGTCGTAAGAACGAACACATCACGGACAAGATTATTTCAAAATACATAATAGCTTGGCTAATATAAACGAAAACAGCCACGTGAACATAAACTGTTGAGAAATAAATCTGAAGTGGATCTACTGGATTTTAATATTAAGTAACCGCATATACCAGCTGCTTCGGTCTTCAATTTTAATCTATATAAAAAATTAAACTCATTCTTCTTGGCTGCTTTTTTAATGTGTGTACGTATTTATTTATTATTTTGCTCTAACAAGACTTAATCTATATTTAATTAAATCAATTACATTTTATTTTACATTTGATTTGTCCATTTCTGCATCTAAACGCCTAAAAACCTATAACATGCTCTATTATACTATTGTTAGCAATTTCTTTATCGTCCAATTTATCTGGTGTACACACTTTTATTTTCATAATAAACTTGTTTGTTAGATTATACACAGTTACAGTGGTCTATAATAAATATTGACAGGTTTTATT